>NC_079209.1:23897732-24060232 GCF_026745355.1 Beta vulgaris subsp. vulgaris
GTGTTTTCGAGGAGTGAGTGTGAGACTCGACGGTTTCCAGCAAAAGTGGAAGAAGAATCGAAGGGGAAGGCAAAGGAAGGAGTGAGGAGATTGCGACGGTGATAAGAGGAGTGAGAGGAAAGAAAAGGAGAAGACAGAGGAGTGAAGGAAAGAGAATGCAGAGGCCTTGAAACAGAAGAGATTAAAGGAGGGAAGATGAATGAATATATATGTGAGGAGGGAATTAAACGACGCCTATACTTCAAACCCTAGATGAATCTATTGTTGCGGTTTTGCCTATGAACCACAACAATAAGTTTATTGCACCTTTTTTTAAAATTTTCACGCATTTTAATAGGTTCAAATATTATTAAAAAAATAATATTCTAATCTATTATTGCGGTTTCGGCTGAAAACCGCAGCAATAGATCTGGTCAAACAGTCTCCCAAATTTGAATTTTTTTCTATTGAGACCTATTGCTGCGGTTTTGGTTGGAAATTGCAGCAATAAGTCTATACTATATTTTACCTTTTCTTTTCACGTGATTTATTGTTGCGTATCGGTAAAACCGCATCAATACCATCGCAGCAAGAAGCAATTGTTCTACTAGTGATTATGAGGGAGGTGGTCGGGATGTTGATCTCGTGCATCTAACATTCATTGAGTAGGAATGGGACATGGTTTTGAAAATACCCCTCTCACGTTTTTAGCCTGAGGACCATTTGTATTGGTGGCCTACCGCCTACTGCGAACAGTTTGTTTTTCGTAATATCATGTTACTGGTTAGCTCGTCTTGGCCACATCCGAGCGTGGGAAATTCAACTTGGTGAGTGGAATCAAAGCTTTGGAGGATAGTATGGAGTATTGATGTCCATCGAAGATGGTTCACTTTATAAGTGAGCATGCAAAGGTAGCCTAGCTGTTCAAGAAAGGCTTTACTTTCGTCACATTCGCTATTCACCTACGTGATTTGTGGTGATCAACAAGAGACAATCTTTCATGCCATGTTCGAATGTACCCAGGCCAAAGCCATATGGCTGGTTAGCGGATTTTATTCCCTTATAGCTTATGCTCCTCGTTCTTCTTTCTATGAGTGTTTCGAATGGTTGGCAAGCAAGGTGTCGCGAGATGAGTTGCGCGTGTTGTGTCCCTTGATGTGGGATGCTTGGTTTTGCCGAAATAAGTTTATCTTTGAGAATCAAATATTGAATTGAGTTGAGGTGGCTTGTAATTTCTCGAGACTGGTGGACGAGTATTGTGCATATGCTGAGCATGTATTTCGGCCTGTGATGGGTGTTTGGTTTAGTCCCACAAGTGGGTGCCCCCTAGTAGCTGGATTTTTAAATGCGAATTTTGATGCTCATGTGAGTGAGAATGGGGAGATTGGTTTGGGTTTGATATTGAGGAGAAGCATTGGAGAAGTGGTTTTCCTTGTAATGAAACGAGTAGCGGCTAAATGGGATGCCACCTTGGCTGAAGCTATGGCAGCATGATTTGTAGGAACTTAGATGCATAATGTGGAAAATCAAGTATCAAATACTTGTACATCTATCCCAAGATCATTGCATAAATTAGTATGAATCAAACAATAGTATAGAATTATACCTTTGATGCGTATGTTCCTCTTGTCCACCAAACTTCTAGTGGAGATCACCTTAGAACGTCAAGCGTCGTTCCTCTAATGTTGGTCCACGAACAACACTTGGATCACCACGTATGCTAGTACGGAAGAGAGACAAACTCACTTGCTTTTGGTGGTGTATGAGGGCCGAAATATGGGGAGGAAAACTAGAGAGAAAAATCAGATTTTTCTCTTAAGAAGATGACACACAAAAAGATGCTCAACAATGTAACTCCTAATACAAATATATAGGAGTGGTTACAAGTGAACTTCATGAGGTTTTATTGGCCTCATAATGTGATACATTATGAGCCTAATAAACTCATAAGTTACACATCTTTTCCATCCACCATAAAACCGTCCAACCCATTTCACAAATGGGTTTGGATATTATCCAAATGTTATTACTTGTGTGACCTCATATGACCCAATAATACTAGTAGTTGCCCTAAACATATTAGTCCAACAAACCACAATTAGCTTCTAGCAAAACGTTGTGATCATCTAATATTATTGAATATATTATCTCCATAACTTATCCTAATATTATTTAGTTTATTACACTTGATCGAGGACAAAATCCTTCAATCTCCCACTTTTCTAAGAACAAGTGTGTAACCTTCAAACTCCTTAAGTCGTTTAATGTCTAACTTGATGATATGATAACATCATATGTTCATCATACCAATATTCAAGTCGTTCCTTGAAATATGAGTTCGAACTGTTGAAACAAATGATTAACTTCTTAATCCATTTGAGCACGGCCATGCATTTTCAGTTCTCACTCTTCAAGAGGCCAAGACACCAATCCTAACTCTTAGGAGGACTGATCGAATCTTGTATGACCAAAGCTCCCACTCAATTCATAGCAGTTCCTATCGCTGCTTTTATAACCTCCTTTTACGGCACGGCGTTTTGCAGCGTCAAGAACATACTAATCCTTAAGTAAGAACACTTTCATACTCATGTCAAAGGAATCCACTAAATATATTAATAAGAGTCTCACACTACTAGAAAAGGAGTGTTTTCTCAACGCTTTTCTACAATATTCGAGACGGAAAAATGCGTTGAGAAATTGATTCTCAACGCATTCTAAAAGCGTCGAGATTTCACGCGTGGAGAATTCTCGACGCTTTCCTGCGTTGAGATTCCCAACGCAGAGACGTGTCTAGTATGACTTGTGACGCTTTTTTGTGTTGAGTTTCTCAACGCTTTTTTGCGTCTTGAAATATGCGTGACGCTGTTTTGTGTTGGGTTTCTCAACGCTTTTCTGCGTCGCGCAATATGCTCTAGATACATTCTAGCGTCAAGATTATTTTACCTCCACAAATAAATTTTTAGAGCCAAAAGAACTCTTAACACGAAAAAGTGTCGAGATTTTAGCTTAGAAAAAACATCTAATAATAATAGCCATTATTTAATTGGATATGGATCAAATATAATATATTATAAGCGATTTTCCAATAAAAAATAATACTTAAGTAGAAATGACCAATAATATATATAATAATATTAATATCTGTCTTAATTAACTAATGATTAAATACACACTAAAATATTCTGTTCGATCACAAATAAGTCAATTAGATAATGTCTACTATCAACTTCTTAAAACCTTATAAAAAAACATAACAAAAGAAATATATCTTTTACAAAGCCTTTTCAAATCATTAATAGCTTTACGAGTTGTACTAATTTAATGGATCCTTGGCTTCTTTTCCTTCACCATCATCTTGATCCTTGAAATAAAACAAAGAATGACATAAGTAATCTTATATAATGTGATATATTATAGTGATGATCAATTATAAAAAATGTAAAAAAAGTTAGTTAATGACAAAAGAAAAGAATAGGTAACTAGTAAGCAACTTGATTTTTCCTAATTGGTTGGTAGAACCTATTAAACTGCACATGGTACCTAACACCACGACTGTGCCAAACGTCTATGGACTGAATTGAACCGCTCATCAACTGAAGTTCACCCTTAGAATCTGCCAAAGAAAATATACTTTTGCTTAGGAGCACCCATTAGCAAGAATCCAAGACTCTTTACAAGGAAACATCTGAAAACATATAAGGTAATTAGAGGCTGCTCAAAGGGCATATGGTAGTGCTGCAAAGTCGACAACACTCAAAAAATTCCTAAATTTTAAGGGGATAGTTCACACTGCTAACCATCATTAGTAATTGATATGACTGCACCTCATCACAAAAAGTATACTTGTAAGATTCATGTCAAGATGGAAAATACATCATAAAGGTTACAAGAGCAATGTAGGTTAGCAATGTGGAAAACTAGGAATGTCAAAATCCTTCTACTAGCCAAAATTTGACAATAAACATTTGGAAGACAAGATCTACAGTATATCTAAGTTCTTAACTAAGGATAAACTAGTATATCAAAACCAGAGACGAAGGATAGTATTCATTCTGGAACTTTAACCCAGCAGAAGCTTAAAAAACCTAGCAGAAGCTTAAAAAATCCTCACCTGTACATATCATTTTAGCAATATATATATGGAAGCAACAAAATTAAGTGGTACATAATCTAGGTTAAGTAAACTTAATTAGGTTTGATTATAGCATGTTTAATTATAAGCTTAATGTGTATATAGTATGAGATCATTAATGATTATTGTCAGTTAGCAATCTGATGCAGTTTTGTATCTGCTCTTTAAAGCACCAAAAGTGAAGAATACAGAAGAAAATAAACTTAACTAAATAAGGAAAATAATAGCATATAGGGAACTTAACATACATGTGACCAAGTGTTTTATGTTTTATGAGTTTGTACTGAACCTGGGAACCTTTCATCTTTCTGTGAACATAAGAGAGCATGCAAATTTATACTGCCAATCTGGCTCTGGCGTTGCAATTGGGAATTTTATAATGTTCTGACAGGCAACCTATAAGTGTTCTGATCTTTATGCAAATTTTACAGGCAATTGTCTTTACTTCGGAAGATTATAAGGATCTCCAGGTGCCCCTTCTAGCTATAATTCAGGTGAGCAAAACTCAAATCGCATTGAATTAATCCGGCCAGTCTGTCTTGCCTCTTGGTGTGCTGCAATATTTATCTTCGTGATGAAGGGTAAGGAATGGGAAGGCTTGGAGGAACTTTATAGACAAGGATCTGTATGATACAAATCGTGTCACGCTGGCTTTAAGGGTTTGAATGATAAATTAGTAACTGCTCTAAATCTCCAATGAAGGAGAAACAAAACTCTGGCTCTGGATTCACTTTTGAATCTGGTTCACTGTTAGAGCTTGAAGCCAAACACAAAAGTTTAATCAAAATTGTCCAACCTTCCAGTGGTGAACTTATGAATATATAAATATGTTAATCGAACTCCTTTTTGTATCTGCAACTTATAGGAAACTTAACTAAATAAGGAAAATAATAGCATATAGGGAACTTAACATACATGTGACCAAGTATAATTACTTTCACTTCCAAGCTTAATGACGCACTGTTACTACTAAAGTTACAACCGAATTAACTTAGTTTATTTACAAATAAGCCCATGAAACTGGTCAATGGAAGTGGAACCAATAGGCCCCTTAAGTTCATGTTGCCTTGATATTCTTGTTGCATCTTCTGATTACAAAAGTTCAATTTGAGGTGTGTGTTGTGCCTTATGAAAGGCTTCATTCTTTTCCTTGAAGGTTTCCCTGTGTTCTGTTAGTTGCTGGCCCATTATTTTGCTGACAACATGTATTCTTTTTTTAGCATTACTGGATCTGCTTCAAGACATGCAACAACAAATGTTTATAGGTTTCTTTATCTTTTAGAACCTTTTAACTGTATAACAGAACATGGGATTCTCATTCTCATACCTTCCATTACAACCTTTTGAACCAAATGCCCCCTTTACTGGATGAGGGGCATTTGAAAAGCTGTCAATAATCTTTGTTTTTACATTATCTAAAGTTACTACTTATTTAGATTGTGGTAGAATGAAAGTAGATGCTCTTGAGAACAGTTTATTCTAATAGCAATTTGCATCATATTAGTGCCAAAAGGCCATTGATGAGATGATGATAGATACCATTTAGCAAGAGCTTTTCATCTGTCTCTTACATTGTGGGTAGGTTGGCAGTAGCTAGGGGTTGGCAGAAAGGGGGAGGGGGGCAGCAGCTAGCAGGGTTGGCAGAAAGAGGGAGGGGGTATAGGGGGAGGGCAGTACCTAGGAGAGGGGGTGGCAGTAGCCATAACAATACTCTATTAAGATGATATGAGAAGCCAAAAACAACCCCATTCATAGCCCCAAAACTGCAGCAAACTGCAGCACAAACAGTACAAAATCGATACCTAAACTACAACAAAAACACACAGCAATAATCGAGTAGTTTTTTCTTTTCTTTTCTTCTGGACATATAGAAGGGGAAAAAGCCAAAAAGAGAGGCAAGAAAGTTCAGAGAGACAGAGAGCAAGAGATAGAATGTGTGGCAACAACCTAATCATTACTAAAAATTATCAGTAATTTTGTTCTCAATAACGTTGAAACGATCATTATATATACATGTGTACTCATAAGTGATACATCAGGATTAACCGTTCATAGAAAGCATATTGGTATGGTAGTAGTATAATGATAACACAGATTAGCAAAACGACGACAGAGTTCAACTTACAAAGTTCCAATTGCCAAAAGCTGCTGAATGGGATCGTAAGCAAGACAGGAAGCCGTAGAAGGGATTCCATAGTGAGCAATAATTTGTAATCCTTGAAAACCAAATTTACCACGTACCAGATGAAACCGCAAACAATTTTTGCAACGTAAATGTATAACAATATATCCTTTCAAGAAGACAAATTGCTTCTAAAAAATTAATTGTATCCCTACCAAAGAAGTTCTTCTTTCACCATACAAAAGATTGCACTAGACTGACTGCTAATGACAGTCCAGCAGAACTTGCCCATCTCCTAAATTGTCCACATATTTCCGACTAGCCAATCGTACAATAGAATTAAAACAAAATTAGAGTATTATAACAAAAAAAATCACATAAACCTCATCAAACGCAAAGCAAACTTAACACTTTGTAATCCAATATATACTAAATTGAACAACAATAAACCTCATCAAACGGAAATGCATATCCAGTATCCCAACAAAATTTAACCGAAAACCCTATAGGATAATTGAAGATATTCAAAAAACTTGTGACAAATTAATAACAATAAATCAAAAAAATCGAAACTATACAATTGAGATATACAGAATACCTCATGCTCGTTTTCAATTGTTGCAGATCTGAAACTACTTGGTGGTAAAAATCAGAGAAGATGATTGGACACCCTTCACAAATATTAGTGCCATAACAAAATTGATTGTTTGAAGATTAGCTCATTGCTTTAAATTGAGATAACAATAGCTTTTTCTTATTCTAATTTAGGTTTTTTTGGAGGAAAAGATGAACAAGAATGGAGTTCGTGGGATAAGTGCCTTGCTACAGACCTACAATATGTCTGTGACTGAAGGGTTTAATTTTCTTCTTTTCTTTTTAGTTTTCCTCTTTTCTGAAATATTGAAGTGAATGAAGACAACCGCTTTTTTCCCCCAAAATTTCAACGAGCGGGCAAATGATGATTTTTCCCAAAATTTAAACGACGCGGGTAAATGGTCACACGCTTGGCACGTGACCAATCTCGACGCTTTTATGTGTTGAGAATATTTCTAGACACACAAAAGTGTCGAGAAAACACAGAATAATAAATACACGAAGAACGCTTTAACATAGTGTCGAGGGAATAGTGTTGAGAAAATACTCTTTTTGTAGTAGTGTCATAAACCTTTTAGAGAACTCCCACTAGGTCTGCCCAGCGTGTATCAACTATACAAGCCTATGCAAATGACTAGACATCTCCATGTCCCTATAGCCCATAAAACTGCGCTATCAATCAACTTGCAGTCTAGTCCATAAAATTGAATCATTTACGTTCAACTTAATGATTCGAACTAGGGACTAAGGTATATTATAACTCCTGTTCACTAGATAGAGTTCCATTTGTCAAATCACGTATTTGACAATTCTATCAAACGTTATAAAATACTTTGAACGTTTTATTTAATACTAAACCAAGATTAATTAAGAACAAAACTTTTATTGATAAACATAAACATAATATATCAAAGCGAGTAATTATAACTGTGAACTAATTAAAAGTAAATAGTACACAATTAAACCCACTCTCCTATATGCTTAAGCCCTATAGCCCTAGTATGACTCTCATGCTTGGGATGTGGCAAAGGTTTAGTCAAAGGGATCAGCGAATTGCTATCCGTATGAACCTTGCAAACTATTACATCCTTTCTCTCAACGATTTCTCGAATGAGATGAAACTTTCTAAGTACATGTTTACATCTTTGATGTGATCTTGGTTCCTTAGACTGAGCTATGGCACCATTGTTATCACAATGTAAAACAATACCATCTCCAACACTAGGCACTACTCCTAGCTCCAGAATGAACTTCTTCATCCAAACGGCTTCCTTTGCTGCATCTGCTGCAGCAATATACTCAGCTTCTGTCGTAGAATCAGCGACAGTGCTTTGCTTTGAACTTTTCCAGCTCACTGCCCCTCCATTTAGACAAAAGATGAAACCAGATTGGGATCGGAAATCATCTTTGTCAGTTTGGAAACTTGCATCTGTGTAACCCTCAACAATTAACTTACTTTCACCTCCATACACTAAGAAATTATCCTTAGTCCTTCTCAAGTACTTTAGGATATTCTTAGCTGCACTCCAGTGTGCGTCACCTGGATTTGATTGGAATCTGCTACACATGCTCAAGGCATATGAAACATCTGGGCGAGTACAAATCATGGAGTACATAATGGACCCTATAGCTGACGCATAAGGAACATTACTCATTCGCTTAATCTCATCAGGCCCAGAAGGACACTGAGTCTTGCTAAGCGACACTCCATGTTGCATGGGTAGGAAGCCTCTCTTAGAGTTTTCCATGTTGAACTTAGTGACGATTTATCTATATAAGTTCGTTGGCTAAGTCCGATCATCCTCTTAGACCTATCCCTATAGATCTTGATCCCCAAAATGTACTCAGCGTTTCCAAGGCTTTCATAGAAAAACAACTTTTTAACCATTCCTTGACTGACTCAAGCATGGGAATGTCGTTTCCTATGAGAAGTATGTCATCTACATACAAGACCAAGAAGACTATGTTACTCCCACTTTCCTTCTTGTAAACACAAGACTCTTCTCCGTTTTTGAGAAAACCAAACTGTTTGATTGTCTCATCAAAACGAAGATTCCAACTCCGAGATGCTTGCTTCAATCCATAAATGGATTTTTGAAGCTTACATACGCTCTAGGATTTTCTGGATCCACAAAACCCTCCGGCTGTGTCATATACACATCCTCTTTCAAGAACCCATTCAAGAAAGCGGTTTTGACATCCATTTGCCAAATCTCGTAATCATAAAAGGCGGCGATCGCTAGGAGTATCCGAACGGATTTAAGCATGGCTACCGGTGAAAAGGTTTCGTCATAGTCTATACCATGAACTTGCTTGAACCCTTTTGCAACCAACCTTGCTTTGTAAACTGAATATTACCATCCTTGTCTGTTTTCACTTTGAAAACCCATTTGCAACCAATAGGTGTAACCCACGGGCAAATCTACCAAGTCCCATACTTGATTTTCGAACATGGATGCCATTTCGGACCTCATGGCTTCAAGCCATTTTTCAGAGTCTTCACTCATCAAAGCTTGCTTGTAAGTAGTAGGTTCCTCAAATTCTAAAATCATTATCTCAGAATTTTCGGTTAACAAGAAATCAACAAACCTCTTGGTTGGTATTCTTGTTCTACTAGACTTACGAGGGGCTGCAACAGGAGAAATTTTCTTCTCAACAATTTGAGAATTTTCGCACGAATTAGATTCGAGTGGGACAGTAGGAGGTTCGTGTACGGGATGCACGTCCTCCAACACTTGGTCAGTTATGGGAGAAGATTCCTCCAAAGGAGGAACTACTTCAAGCCCAACATCTGGCTCTTGTGTCGTTGTCTCTAACATAGGATGAACTATGTCCATTTGTTGCTCTTCTCGAACTTCTTCGAGAAATACATTACTCCCACTTGCCTTTTTGGAAATAAAATCTTTTTCCAAAAAGACACCACGACGAGCAACAAACACTTTCCCTCAGTGCGATTGTAGAAGTAATAGCCCTTGGTTTCCTTGGGATAACCCACAAAGAAACACTTATCTGATTTAGGGGCGAGTTTATCTGAAAGTAAACGCTTTACATAAACCTCACATCCCCAAATACGTAGAAAAGACAAGTTTGGAACTTTTCCACTCCATATCTCATATGGTGTCTTATCTACTGCCTTTGATGGAGTTCTATTAAGTGTGAAAGTAGCAGTTTCGAGAGCATATCCCCAGAAGGATATTGGAAGATCAGCAAAACTCATCATAGACCGAACCATATCAAGTAGAGTTCGGTTCCTCCTTTCCGAAACACCATTCAACTGAGGTGTTCCAGGCGGAGTGAGTTGTAAAGAATTCCACAACTCTTCAAGTGATCATAAACTCTTGGCTCAAATATTCACCACCACGATCGGATCGCAGTGCTTTGATTGTTTTGCCAAGCTGGTTTTGGACTTCATTTTGGAATTCTTTGAACTTTTCAAATGATTCCGACTTATGCTTCATTAAATAGACATATCCATATCTACTTAAATCGTCCGTAAAAGTAATGAAGTATCCAAACCCTCCCCTAGCTTTTGTGCTCATTGGTCCACATACATCAGTATGTATTAGGCCCAATAGATCACTGGCCCTTTCACCCTTTCCAGTAAAAGGTGACTTTGTCATTTTACCCATTAAACATGATTCACACACATCAAATGGCTCAAAGTCAAAAGATGTTAGAAGTCCATCTTTATGAACTTCTGAATGCGTTTCGCGTTTATGTGTCCTAAACGACAATGCCATAAGTAAGTAGGATTAGTATCGCTTGATCTATGTTTTTTGCTGTCTATGTTAAGGACATCTTTGTCTAAGTCTAGGAAATATAGACCATTAGACCTTTAGCAGTGGCATAAAACATTGAATTCAAATAAACAGAGAAACAACCTTTCTCAATTGTAAATGAAAACCCTTCATTATCCAAAACAGGAATAGAAATAATGTTTTTGGTAATAGCAGGAACGTAATAACAATTATTAAGCTCTAATATTAATCCAGAAGGCAAAGGTAGACTATAAGTCCCAACTGCAACGGCGGCAACTCTTGCACCATTTCCAACTCGCAGTTCCACCTCTCCTTTAGCCAAGGTTCTACTCCTTCTTAGTCCCTGCACATTCGAAGTAATGTGAGAAACACAACCGGTATCAAATACCCAAGAAGTAGAGTTGCTAAATTAATGTCAATGACATAGATACCTGAAGAAGAAGCCCCAGACTTCTTATCCTTCAAGTACTTGGGCAGTTACGCTTCCAATGACCTATTTGATCACAATAGAAGCACTTGGCATTTGCGGCCACCTTTGGCTTTGCCTTTGCCTGTGGCTTAATAGCAGTCTTAGTGGCAACTTGCTTGCCCTTATCTTGCTTTTTCTTGCCAGCCCATTCCTTCTTAAAACCCTTTTCCTTTTGAACCATAAGAACTTCCTTCTTAGGTCAATAGTGATGTTTTGCTCGGCAGTCATGAGCATCCCATTAACTCAGCAAGGGTTTTCGACACCCTCATCATATTGAAATTCAATCGAAACGTATTGAACCCCTTATGAAGTGAGTGCAGAATGATGTCAGTAGCCAACTCTTGGCTATAAGGAAAGCCCAACCTCTCCATGGCTTCGAAATAACCAATCATTTCGAAGACATGAGTGGCGACCGGCTTGCCTTCAACTAACGAACACTCAAGAATAGCCTTGTGAGTTTCATACCTCTCTATCCGAGCTTGTTGTTGAAACATGGTTTTCAACTGTCGGATAATGCTATAGGCATCCAAGCTTGCAAACCTCTTTTGAAGGCTTGGTTCCATAGCCGCTAGCATAAGGCAAGTAACAATTACTGACCTTTCTGCAACGGCCTTATGGGCCTCTTTCTCAGCATCAGTAGAGGTAGTAGTTAAAACTGGGATCGGGGTTTCAAGAACATCCTCTCGACCTTCGGACCTAAGAACAATTCTTAGATTCCTTTCCCAATCAAGGAAGTTGTTCCCGTTCAATTTATCCTTCTCAAGGATTGAACGTAAGTTAAAAGGTGAATTATTGTTGTTACCAGACATGATATCTACATAGAAGATGCAAAAAGTATAAGTATGTTTATCATAATAGCTTTTAACAAATTTTAAACACTTTAAAATAAAAGCTATGCACTTGACCAATTTTAACGTGTCCCCTTTTTGAATCAAGTGGTTCTAAGATCCTATCAAACATGATTTATAAGTGGACTTTGGCCTCAACTTAAAACCAAGTTTAAAAGGTAAGTAAACTCCTTTACTAATTACAACATTTGTAATCTTAGTTAATGGGTGTTTGCTAAGGTGATTACGCTCCCAGGTAAGGAAGTTACCCACAACGTTGGGGAGAGCCTTCCTAATCCTAGACAGAGATGTCACCCAAACACAAAACCCATAAACTTTGCTACAAAATCCAAAACCGTTTTGATGATTTTGTTGGGCCAAACCAAACTAAACTTGCAAATTTCGGAAATTTACTCTACTTAGCCCAAGATTGAAAGTAACACTCTGCTTTGGCGAACCTATTACTAACGATCAAGTTTTAGTAGGTGTTTATTTGGAATAGCAAAAACCCAATATTTTATTTAAGGGACCTAAGTAAATTATTATGTTGATTTAATTACTAGTGAACATTTAAATAATTAAATCACAAGCATAATAAACTTAGAAAGCATTTAAAAGCAATATTTAAATGCATAAAATAAAATGTGATCCTAGTATGGCCCCTAAACCTAAAGACTACTCTTTAGGCTCCCTTGTTGAATCACCATGGATCTCCATCCTTGTGCTTCATAGGATAAGATTGAATCACCATTCTTCTTATTAATACTTGAATAAATATTTTTGGAATTATAAACTAAAATATTACAAAAATACCAACGATGCGTAGATCGTATTTAGATTAAAAATACATTAACGATACGCAGATCGTATTTTCTATCCAAGTTTTGGGCCATACTAGTCACCGCATGCATTCATAATATCATATATAAAAACATGCATTTTAATCAACTATTAAAATAAATTATCATGTTTTAACAACTTTAAAACATAATAACACTGAAGATTTAATCACACATTAAATCCTATGGTTGGTACCTTAAGACAAAATTTAATCATATTAGAATTTCGTCTCACAAAGGCTTTAAAATATTAATCTAACAAATTTAATCATATTAAACTTAAAGAAAAATTAAAGCAATTGTAGGCACCACATATAATTTAATCATATTAAAAAAAAAACTTAACATGATGACTAACCACATAAAAGGCATGGAAGAATTAATCAACTATTAATACTAACAACCTAAAATGTAATTAACATCATAAAAATAATAATAAAAATAGTTACTAACTCCTTAGTAACCCCCTTTAAAATTAACTAGTCAATTATCACATATAATTAACTAATAAAATTAAAGCTCATTATTTTAATTCAATTATGACTTAAATATAAAATTAATCACCATTAATTAATTATTTGCAATATTGGAATATACTCAAAAAAAAAATTTTTTTTAATAAGCTGCCAAGGCAGCAGTGTGCAGCACCACTGCCACCTCAGCAGCGGCCCACCACCGGACGCGCAGACGTGGCAGCACCGGCGACTGGCCACGGCACGACACCACCGGCAGCCTGCACAGCGCAGGCAACAAGTGCGCGACAGCAGCGCCCAGCGCAGGATATGACCCGCGCCAGCCACCACGCACGCCAGCCACAGTCCGGCGGCGCTCCAGCCACTACGCCGGCCGATTTTCCGGCGGCCTTCCCCTTCCCTCTCAATTATCAATCAACCCTTGTGCATAATTGAATGGAAGTTACAACAAATTGTTTTGGGAAAAAATTAGGGTTCATATCAATTTTGTTTTTAAAAAAAAACATAACTAACACACAAAATCTGATATTTTGTGATGTGAGATTTCAATTTTGAGTATAATATATATTTATATATACATAAAAATCCAATTTTTATGTTTCCAATCAATTAATATCATAATATCAATTATGCAAATAAATTATATATAAAGCCCTCCCTTAATTGAATTAAAAAATGAAATAAAACATGCATCAACATGATCATATTAATCTATGCAATAGGCTAACTGATACCACTGTAGGAACTTAGATGCATAATGCGGAAAATCAAGTATCAAATACTTGTACATCTATCCAAGATCATTGCATAAATTAGTATGAATCAAACAATAGTATAGAATTATACCTTTGATGCGTATGTTCCTCTTGTCCACCAAACTTCTAGTGGAGATCACCTTAGAACGTCAAGCGCGTTCCTCTAATGTTGGTCCACCAACAACACTTGGATCACCACGTATGCTAGTACGGAAGAGAGACAAACTCACTTGCTTTTGGTGGTGTATGAGGGCCGAAATATGGGGAGGAAAACTAGAGAGAAAAATCAGATTTTTCTCTTAAGAAGATGACACACAAAAGATGCTCAATGTAACTCCTAATACAAATATATAGGAGTGGTTACAAGTGAACTTCATGAGGTTTTATTGGCCTCATAATATACATTATGAGCCTAATAAAACTCATAAGTTACACATCTTTTCCATCCACCATAAAACGTCCAACCCATTTCACAAATGGGTTTGGATATTATCCAACTGTTATTACTTGTGTGACCTCATAGGACCCAATAATACTAGAAGTTGGCCCTAATCATATTAGTCCAACAAACCACAATTAGCTTCTAGCAAAACGTTGTGATCATCTAATATTATTGAATATATTATCTCCATAGTGGTGAATTCAATGAAGAACAAAGTTGAAGGTTGTAGCTCCTCTTTTTAGAATCTTTGATGATATTCATAGGCTAGTTGGGAACTTTGAGTATGTTTCTTTTTCGCATGTTAAACGAGCGGGTAATGTTGTTACCCACCTATTAGCTCATTGGGATTGTCCTCGTTATTTAGAGATTGTATGGCTTGATACCTTTCCTAAAGTATCACTACTTTGATTCAATATAAGTTCCTAGCTTTCCACTCAAAAAAAAAAAAATTGATCCGAACTTGAAACCGCTATTAGAAATCCATGTTCTGACAACTCGTTGATGAAGATAAGAGTAATTTTTAGAGGTGGGCATGGGCTGAGCCAGCACGTGGTCCCGCCCGATCCGACCAGTTGTCCGCTAGGTGGGCCGTTAGTTTGTTAGTCAAAAAAATTTATTTCAGGCCCGCAACGGCACGAGCTGCTAGATGGCCCGCGGGTTGAACGTCCCTTTTCTTTGTTTTTTAGACTAAAACTGTCTAAAATTTAAAAAAAACGAACATAAAACACGAGCTAGATCGTGGACAAATCTGAAAATTTCAGTCCCGACACAGCCCGCCCCGTCAATTCCCCAAGCCTACAGGTCGAGCCCGTGAACGGTTCGGCCCGACCCGACCCATGCCTAGGTATGGAACTAAGTTTCATTAAGAAGTCAGTTTTTGGTTAAAATTTTTCTGAACGTAAGAAGAACAACTCATGTTTCTCCCCTACCATCGTTTCTTTTGTTTGTTATCCTGTACCCTCCCAATTCTTCCCAAATTTCAGATTCGAAAATCCGTTTTCTTAAGCTCACATAAAATTTGATGCTCCCTTTTTTTTTTTTATTCTATTCTTTCTATTAGCCTCGGAATTTGTTGCTGCGACTCGTGAAGCTCTCAAATCTTCCATTTTTTGAGCTAGGGTTTTTTCTTTTTTGGGCAAAAATTGCGTTTTGCAGGTCAAAGGTAATTATTTTCTTGCTGTTGTATGTTTCGGTTGAAATTGCGATGCTCGAAGCTTTGGATTATATTCAATTCGAATTTACTGGCAGGTGCAGAGTTCAAGTTATGAATTATGATTTTGTCCCTTTTTTTTATACCCAATAAAATTTTGCATCATTCATCTCAAAAAGAAAAAATTTGCATCATATGGCTATCATGTTTGGGTAAAAAATGGTTTGAAATTTATTGATTCTTGATGAAGGGACATGGTTGGAGACCCCGGTTGCCGTACGGGTCTACTTTGTTAAGGGGTATTGGAAAAAAGATGTTTTTTCCTGAAGATTTCATAGCTTTTTAGAATTTCGACTGTTTGTGTTTTCGTGGTTGATAATAAAATATGATACAGGTTATTGAATTGTGGAAGGTAGGGGTTTAGTATAAACTTTCAAGAAATTCGGCATTGACATCATTACTGGTTCGAAAATGTTAATTGGTGAGGATAGATTTTTAACATAACATTTAGGTGGGTAATAGCAAACCAATTCGACTCGGGTGCTATAAATAGGACGTGAAACTGTATGACAGCCGGCAGCGGCTGAGTTATTATCATTTTGTTTTAGGTTGATTTGTTTGCTGTGCAAGCTCAACAAGGCCTCTAAAATTGAATGATAGCCATTTTGAATTTCTTGAATAGCGTTGAACTTTATTTTAAATTGCTGATGTATGATTCTGTTGCAAGCTTTCATATTTAGAACAAAGCCCAAGAAAGGGATTTTAAGTTCAATGGGACCATTTAATTAATTAATAATGTTTTAGTTCTAACTTTGAGCTCTTATTGATTCAAGTATCTTTAGGCGCTTCACCTTTTAATAAATTGGAGTTAAATGGAGTAGTAGCTAAATAGTTACTATTTTCAGGGGCCTAAATATGATATTAGCTCAGAGTCCCCTTAATTGTCGAGACGGATAAAAGCCTCATTTACTATGCTACAAAATTTGTTTGATTTTCAGTGGCTGTTAAACATCTTGTTACTTCCCTAGCTGGCAATCTATTTGTTTGTGCCATGGAATATTAAATGTGGATTTGTTCTCAATGTTGACTGGGTGCTGTTGTAGTTGGGAGTTGGGTGCCTCTGGACAGATTGTTTATTTGAATTTGTAGTTCCCATGATACCACGATTGATGCATGTATGGACCTGGCTCTCATCAAACAAGGTTTGAATTCAATAATATTATTGAATGTTTTAGAGAACGTTTTCCATCAAATATTGAAAATTTGTTTGCACTGTTTCTAGACAAATTAATGCGTCTAAAACTGGTCCATCTTTTATGTTAACCTGTTGGTGGATTCCTGTGATCCAACTTTGTTTCTCTAAGAGATATTTTCATATGCACTTGATAGCAAGGTGAGAGTTGAGTTGGTTGATGCTGATGGTTATGCACATGTGCATCTCTCTTTAGGGAGAGAGGGGAACACCATACGTTTCATTTTATCTTTTAGCCTGCCAGAAGAACTTTTGTCGGCTTAGCTAGTTGGTGTATTTACTTGGTGAAACTTGTTTTTAGAGAAATGAAATGTGATGGGTGTATGTGGCCATAAGGATTGCGCTGGAGGGAAGGCCGTGTCATGACAATTGGTGCTTGGTTCATCAAGGCATAACAGTGTGTTTGTGCATCCATTACAGGAAAGTTTTGCAAACATCCTGATCCTGAAACCTCTGAAAGATCATTCACAAGCCTTGCAGGGTTAACTTCAGCAAGTGTCACAAGAAATGGATGGTCGCTATGGTCTTCAGCATGGATGGGAAAATAACAGCGTAATTGTGGTTTCCTTTTTAATCACCTATATGGGATATGGGATATGGCATGATAATACAAGAATTAGGGCTCATGTGATTGTCCATTTTTTCTGGCATCTCATCCTTAGAGAACAATGAGAGAAAGCCGTGGACATTGAGGATATGGAATCATTTCCCTGTTTGTACCATCACTGTTTCTTGCTGACATGACTTATTCTCTTCACTCCACAGGCATTGGAGGCATATGGTGCTGTCCATGAACCAAACTATCGGTGAGTGCTTGGAACAAGGGTAACATAGTCTTCATTGATACTTCGTGTCACTTTTAGTCTTCATTTGCAACTTGTGGCATGTTATTCTTCGAGTCTTGAAGTGTTCAATGTATTTATTGTGGGTTTTTTTAATGGAGAAAAATGATAGCATGGCTAATGGAAATTCTTTGTGGGTGATAAATATTGATATGTTTGTGCACATAGTGATGAATTGATCATGCATCCTCTAGCATGTCTCTCTCTAAACATGGTTTGAATTCCTTCTTTATGTTACCTTTTTTTTTTTTGAAAGATTCTTTATGTTAGCTTAGTTTCCTTAGATTTGACTGAATTATTTTCCTCTATGTAACCTTCTTTCGCCATGAATTAGTTTTTGTATCCCTAAAAAATCTTTATTTTTTCATTGTAATTTTCCTTTGATCGATCCACATGATGCTTTCTTGGCAGGGCTGGCAGTGCCTATGATGACAGGAGATTTTTAGATGAAAGGTTTCCCAGGGATAGTGCATATTCAAGGGGCACATTTCATCGGGATGTTGAGAGGGACAGTTATGCGGCCCCCCAACCAGTTGGTTTATGGCCTCAAGCAAGGAGGAGAGGATATGAAGAAGAGTTCTCACTTGAAAGGGAACCTAGAAGACATGACAAGTCATATCATGAGCCATATCATGAGATGGATAGTTTCCGTGATGGTCACAGGTACAAACAGATGCTGGTAACTTTAGAGACGCGTTGCTTGGTATTGACCACTGCCGAAATCATGGATTTTGCAGGGCTGGACGATTTGGCATGCGTGAACGTGATGATTATGCTTTTGATGATTATGATTATAGGAATCGTAGAGATGACAGTCGGGAGAGAGATTATGATTACGGAAGGCATAGTCATGATTCTGATTATGATAGAAGCAGAAGGGATGACAGTTGGAAGCGGCGTGGTTCACGTGACCGAGAACGTGAGAGGAGAGATTTGAGCCATGAAAGGGATTTGAGTCCTTATAGAAGGCATTCACGCTCCCGTTCAAGGTCTCATGGTCGTGATAATCGCTCCAAATCAAGGTCACCTAGAGGTCGTAGCCGTGGTCGTAGTCATCATGAGGATACTTATGATGATCGGTATGATAGGATTGAGAGACATAGAGATCGTGAAGACAAACGACATGATCAAAATTCCGCGGTATGTTTTTGCTTAGACTACTTCAAGTTTTCTTTGGTCCTTGTTCTTTTGGTTCTGGAGGCGCTAACAATGATTTTTTCTGCTAGACACCTTCTGCTACTGTGGTTGTAAAAGGTCTCTCTCAGAAGACTACTGAAGAAGATCTGTATCAAATTCTTGTATGTCTATCAGTCATTCAGTTCCTTTCTTTTTGCGTTTCTGATAGTAGCTTGTATATCCCTCGTGTTTGACGTGTAACTGAGTGACATACTTTTATCAGGCTGAGTGGGGTCCTCTGCGCCATGCTAGAGTCATCAAGGAGCGGAATTCTGGCATTTCCCGTGGATTTGCTTTTATTGATTTTCCATCAGTGGTTGAATCTCTTATCATTGTTGGCTTCTGAATATTTTATTCTTACTATTTCTTGGATTGACTTCTGAGCTTGATGTCACAGGATGCAGCACAGGTGATGATGGCTAAGGTAGGATTGGAAGGTCTTGTGGTAGATGGAAGGAAACTTCTGTTCGAGTATAGGTATAAGTTATGTTTCTGTTTGGATTGTCATTTGCTTGCAATCTTTTTTAATATAATCAGCTTGTTCTATCTTGAAGAAATTCTTGTTATGATGCAGTAGCAAGCCCACCGGTTCAGGGGGACCACCTTATGGACAAGATGGTCAGAGATCCTCCCATGTCAGCCATAGAAGCTCCATAGTACCCTCTGATTGGATGTGTACTATCTGTGGGTGTGTCAATTTTGCTCGTCGTGTGTCATGCTTTCAGGTAATCTTTTTCTTGTTTTATTGACCATATCGCTGGTAGATTTTTGAGAACCCTTATATTATATCAGTGGATGATGTACCCTTCATGATTCATATAAATTTAATTGATTGTTACCTCTAATATATTTCTAGGAACTAGTTATCGTGTGTATATGTCATTTTGTTATACAATTGGAGATACCAATCTTGATGCCAGATAATCTGTTTACATTACTTTTTAAGCGCTGACAAACCCTTGAGGCAGAGTTGTATTGCTGAGCGGAGGTACTGCTCAAGGCTCGAGCACTTACATGATAAATTATAGTTCTTATATTCTGCTAGTTTTTTTTTTTGTTTTACTTCGTAGTTTTTTAATTCTACAACATTGGATGGTACACCTTAACATAAAGCCAAAATCGGTGGGGCTTTCTCAAGCTTAATAGGAAAATGAGGTCTTCTCATTACTGATGAACTAAGATAGATGTGCTCTCTAAATGCAGTGTAATGAGAGCCGGACTGATGATGCTCCTTCAGCTGACATGTCGTCATCAAGTCCTGCACCATTGAGTAGAAAGGGAGCTGAGGCAGGTTGGTAACAATTGCAAATATCAGTTGCATACTGTATCATTTTGATTGCTGAGTTGATGTAATATCAGGGCCTACTCATGTTTTGGTTGTGCGCGGATTGGATGAGAATGCCGATGAGGAAATGCTTCGCTATGAGTTCTCTAAACATGCTCCAATCAAGGTACTTAACACCTTTGGGTAGATGACTGCCTCTTGAAGGTGTGTAGCTGATACAACAGCTGCTGTAATTTTGCAGGATCTTCGTCTCGTTAGAGACAAATTTACCCACGTTTCAAGAGGATTCGCATTTGTTCACTTCTATTCAGTATGTCATTTTTTTTGTATTCATTTATTTACCCACCACTGAGGGGAAGGTTTTATGTCAATACAAGTTTACCGCTGGTAGTTGAGAAAAGCTATTATCAAGTATTAGTTTTAATTTTTTTTAGTTCTTTTTTTGTTGTTTTTTTGGCTGTCTATGGCTGCTGAACATTCCATCATTCACAGTCTGATACTTCAGATTTTGTCTTGCCTTTTTGAACAGGTAGAGGATGCCACTAAAGCCCTTGAAGCAACCAATGGAACAAACCTTGAGAGGAATGGTCAGATTCTGCGTGTGGCGTATGCAAAAAGCATTCTTGGTCCTGGGTCAGGTTCCTCTGCACATTCAAGCAGCCTTGCTGCTGCTGCAATTGAGGCAGCAACATTTGCTCAGCAGGTAGAATATTAGTGTAAGATTGTATTAACATGAAAGTTTGACTGATTATGAGATCAGCCCTGTACCCAGGAAACATGTCTCAGAGTGTCAATGTTGTGATAATTAGAAAATAATCTCTTTTTCCTTTTCCTCTTGGGTTGAGGATTGGTGGAAAGCGATAGACATCCTCTTAATTTGTCATTAATGTTTCCAATTGTTCCTCCTAGCTTTCTGTATCACAGTTATTGAGCTATGAGTCTAAATTTGCTTGCCAATTTGCAGTCTTGGGGCTCCTTATGTCTTCTTAGTTTGGAGTTGGCTGGATTATTATGCTCGATATATTGATGGTGAAAAAGTCGCTTTCAGATAATGTATGGCATATGAACATCAATTGAGAACTTGAAATGAAGTCAATAATATATTTATGTCCCCGTATGGAAATTGGCTGTTAGTTTTTGACTTGTTGGCGGCTGGTTCAGTTGGCTTGCTTGGCCGGATGGTATTGTTAGTTGTTGGTAGTGCCGTAATGGCTGTTTCAGTTAGTTCATAGTGTTAGCCATCTACAAAGCTGTTTGGTAAGATCAGTCATCTGCTGGTTTTGACTAAAGGCATTATTACGCAAGAGAAGAAATGTCAGCTCTTTGGGTGCTGATGTGTATCTAAGGTGTCCCCTTTTTTATATTGTGTCTTGATGAACTGATTGATTATTTGTTGCATTTCTGTGGTTTGGAAAAGATATTTCTGCAGCTATCCCTTTTGTCCTTTGTTACATTCTTAGTCATAAGTGGCTGCAGAGTGCAGATGCTACTACCGTCAAGAGGGAGAAGGTAGGATTTGAATTGAAAGGTAAAATAGGTTAGAATAATATAGGTAATAATAAAAAGGACAATATAGAATCTATATTGAGTCATCCATGTATGGTATATGTAGCAACTAAAAAGAGACATTGTAGTACTTTTTAGTGATTTGCATAATTGGAAGAGCCGGGATCCTTTAGTTACCAACAAGCAACGTGCTAAGGCCCAATATAAGCCTCCCCTGCTGTACACTTATCACAGGAAGAGAAAGAAGAAAGAAGGCTCTAGAGTGTGATAAGTAACCTGAACTATCTTACTGCACTTATCACGAGGGAGAAGAATGTGAGCAAGTGAAGGAATCTTATCAGAAGTTTGTTATGACCTCAGGCCAGCTCAAATAAATAGCCAATAGGACAGAGAGGATTAATATGCAGAAATTGAGTGAGAAAATAGCTGAGTAGGAGAGCCCTTACCTCTAGAAAGTAAGGAGTTGTAATCCTTGGTTACTCTGATCAGGAAATACAACTTACTATCTGGTTTTTATAATTCTGTGTATCTTAATTCTTGCTTTGATTTTGGTCAGTTCTAAGGTTTGCCTTAGCACAAAGTAAATCGATGCCTTTTCTATTGTGTGTTTGTCCTTTGCTAAACACTTATTCTGGCTTGCATCCATAATGCAGTACGATGCTGTTGGTTGGGCGCCCAAAGAATATAACCCAGATGACAAACAACCAGCTAGCGGCCAGCAGCAAGGTGCAGAGGCAGCTGGTCAAAATGATGGTTCAGCTCCTCAATCTGGCTTTGTGTGGGATGAAGCATCAGGCTACTATTATGATGCTGCCTCTGGTTTCTACTATGATCCAAATACAGGTTTGTCTGTCTATTGTGATGCTCGGTCATGCTTTTTGTGAATACATATTGTTTGTTTCTTTTTGGAAAGGTAAGTTTTGTATAATGTGAAAGTTGACAGTTTCAAAGATATTGCTAAATTAATAGTTCATTCATATGATTTTAGACCTTAAAAGTGACTTGTTAAAAGGGCCTGATGATGATTGAAGTAGCCAATTTTTTTTTTTTGTGTAGAATATCTTAAGGAAAAAAATCGAAGATTTGGATGGGTTCAATTGACTTTTGGATCAGACAGATCATTCCTCAGTACCAATATATTTTTTTTACGTATGGATCCGTGGTGTTCTGTCGTAACTTCTTCTACTGCTCAATTTCTGCTGCTTTAAAGCACACTTTGAACTGCTGATGTCCTATTTCCCCCATATTCCTCCTTTGTGAGCTTTTGTTTCGTCGCCTCTATACCTACTTTTATTTACTAGATTTTTTAGATCAACTGAAAGTCAGAATCTTAGTTCTCTAGAAGCATGCCTTGGCTGCACCTAGGCGAGGGGAGAGTCCAGGCACTGGAAAAAACGCATCTGGAAATATGGGTGTAGCAACATAAGGCAGGTGACACCAATGTGTGGGCCTCCAGCCGCCTGCCCGATTCTTGTAGAGATGCATGTGAGAGAGGAGATCTAAGCTGAATTTTAAAGATTACCATGAAAATTTTAACGTAAATGTCACCTAGCTTTGATATACACATTTCAAGCAACATACCTTTATTGCATATAATATCTTTAAGTTCAACTGCAAATCAAAATTCTCAATTTGGGGGGAAAAAAAAAAAGAAAAAAACCTATATTGCGAACTGAGATTTTGTTGAACTGATATTTCTACTGTTTTGCCATTTCAATTAATGGGTAGACTTCTTTGTTTATTTTAATTTTATTAGAAATAAAATAAAAATTAGTGGCTCTACCGCTTTAAGGTGGATCTTGATTCGGCCAAAATTTCGAGAGAGCATGTTATAATTGGCAAGTATGCTGTAAAGGACTTTTATTGTATCCTGATGGACATAATATTCAGGTCTTTACTATGATGGCAATAATGGGGCATGGTACTCATATGACCAACAAACTCAGCAGTATGTTCCTTGTGTTGATCAAAATGCTAACAAGACACCGGAGAAAGAATCAGAAGCCCCCAAGACAGAAAATGCCACTACTAGAAAAGTAGTGATCTCTGCTCCTGCCGCTACAATAACTTCAAGCGAGAAACCTGCCTCTCTACCGGATGCTGTTCAGGCAGCTGCCTCAGCTGCATTGGCTGCTGAAAAGAGAGAGAAAGAGAAGTCCAAAGAAATAAAACTTGCTTCTAAGAGCAGTATCTTAGCCAACAAAAAGAAAATGAGTAATGTTTTGTCTATTTGGAAGCAGAGGAGTCATGAAGGTCAAACACCCCGTGTGGCGCTGGATGATGGTCAATCTAATATTGTTGATGACCGTCAAAGCTCCATTTCTATGACCTTGAAGCCAAAAGTAGTGGGTTTAAAGGAGAATGCCAATGCTAGTTCTGGGTTCCTCTCGACTACATCAGT
Source organism: Beta vulgaris subsp. vulgaris (assembly GCF_026745355.1). NCBI lineage: Eukaryota > Viridiplantae > Streptophyta > Magnoliopsida > Caryophyllales > Amaranthaceae > Beta > Beta vulgaris. The sequence continues at coordinate 23,921,735 of NC_079209.1, forward strand.
TGGTCAACCCACAGTTTCGGAATCTGATGTTATGCCTCGTCCCGTGAGCAACAGCTCGGGAGGCTCCTTAATGGGAGTAATTAGAGGATCTGGTAGAGGTGTTATTAAATCTGATACTGTCTATTCAGGAACGACTGGTCTCTCCACTCCGTCTTCATCTTCGTCTGGCTCAGCTGCAATAGCTACAGCAAGTTCTGATACGCAAGGACCTACTTCATTTAGAACTGATATTTCTGCTCTAGGCACCTATACACCACCCTCAGCTTCTGCAAGTGGAAGGAGGAGGTTCTCTGAGACACCTTTGCAGTCTGCTTCTGTTCAGAGGGAGCAGCATCAAACAGCATATCGAGACCGAGCTGCTGAAAGACGGAGGATGTATGGAAATACTTCTTATGGTGACGATGACCTGGAGTTAGGAGATCCAAGTAAGCTGCGATTTTATTTTTGAATGATGATTGATCTGTCTTGCTGCCAGTGACTCTAAAAAGATTATTTTTGTCTATTTAGAAGAGTAAAAAATTATTTGCTTCTACAAAGAAAAGGTATTAGTGATGGTAATTGGTTTAGTAGTGTGCACTGTTTATTCAGTGGTAGTGACATTTATTCACCAATATAGAGAGTAGGACAAGCAATAGTCAACAGAAGTAATAGTTTACCTTTATGAAATTAACTCAAAAGGTCGTTGCTGATACTTTCCATCTGTTATGTGAGGGAGTGAGGTTACACTTGAAATCATCCTGGAATATTGAAAAACAATGCATACCTGAGTTAATCGGCTAATTTTAATCCTTCTATAATTTATTGATTGGTGTGGAAATGTGTGCTTACTTATATATTGGCAAGATCAAGATGTGGGGCTCAGAAAGGGTGCATCAGATGTGGGATCTATGCCGTTTCCACCGGGTGTTGGTGGACGTGGAACTGCTGACAGCAATGTACAGAATTATGATGTAATACCATCTGACAAAGCCATTGATGAAAGCAATGTTGGTAATCGGATGCTTCGCAACATGGGCTGGACTGAGGGATTGGTATTACTCTTTCCCTGCCTCTTTCATTATTGCTCCATCATCATTATTATTTGTACGCAGATGCATTGTTCATCATTGTGTGTTTGCAAACGTAAACTGCTGTGTTTAATTCTTCATTTTCCTCTTCAAATTGAATCTATACTTAATAATATCTACAAGGAGGATGCTTCGGTGATCAGCTTTTGTTTGTGGAGTGGTTGAATCCCGATTTACTGACATCGTTCTGGGTATTGGTTGTCCTTGTTCTTGTTTTGGTATATTGTCCTATATGCAGGGTCTAGGGAAGGATGGTAGTGGTATGGTGGAGCCTGTTCAGGCACAATCATTTGATACTAGGGCAGGTTTGGGAAGTCAGCAGAAAAAGGTAGACCCAAGCCTAGAAGTGCACCCAGGAGACAGCTACAAAACTCTAATTCAAAAGAAAGCGCTGCAAAGATTCCGGGAGATGTCTTAATCAACCAAGCAAACTGTAGGATTTGTGCAATTTTGAAGCTGTCATTGAGGAACATCTATGACTGATTACAGATTATGATATACCTTTCTTCTCCGACTTTCTTGCATTTTCTTGAGACTGTTGTCTTTACATCTAGCCTTTGTATAGAATTGAGAACTACTATTATTTTTGGAATTGGTTTTTGTATCTTGCCAGAGTAACGGTGTCAAGTAGCTTTGTTCCTTGCATTCTGGTCTCACCGGGATGTAGGAGGAAGTGATAAAAGACCTAGAAATCTGATTGGCCCTTTAATTGGATTGGCTAAGAAGTGCAGAGTATGTAGCTGTTGGGGAAATATGAAGTCTATATATGAGCCGGTACATTAGTGTTTCTTGATCCAGGAAGATTCTCTTTTCATGTAATAGTTCAGTATTCTCGTATGATTTGTATTTCAGTAAATTCTCAATTGCTATGATCTATTGCTTTATAGAATTTGCTGTATTACTCCCATCAAGTATTTAGGAAAAGTAACACGGCTATTTCTCCAAGTCAAAAAAGAATTAAGCTTGAACAAAATTTCTTCAAAATGACAGTGTAATGTTAAGTTTAAAGTCAGACCAATTAGATAAGGTTAGCAAATATCCTCATTTGCATCTATCAGGCAACGCTTTACTAAAATAGTTAGCCAAAAATCATAATTATTGATTGACATAACATTTAACGAAAAACCAGAATTATCGATTGACTAACTTTTAACCAAAAATCATAACTATCAATCCAAAACCATAAACAAAACGGAATACTAATAACAAAAAACAATAACTTTTAATCTAAAATCATAACTATTAATTTAAAACAACAATTATCAACTCGAAAACTATAGGTAATATCCAAAAACTCATAATTGTCACTCCAAAACTCTAATATTAACCAGCATATCCGTTAATCTCAAAAGTTTAATTACTAATCCAAAATCACAATTACCAATCCAAAATAATACTAATATTAACCCAAAAATTATAACTTGTAATTATAAAACTATAATGATATACAAAACAATCCAAAATAATACTAATATTAACCCAAAAATTATAACTTGTAATTATAAAACTATAATGATATACAAAACCTTAAGTATCAACCTAAAAATCATAAATATTCATCGATAACCTCAAACTATCAAGCAAAACATAACTATTAACCTAATAATTTTGAACTTTTACCTAAAATCATAACTATTAACCTGAAAATTATAGCTATTAATCAAAAAGATATAAATATTAACCAAAAGAGTAACGATAAAAAATTATAATCCAAATACCTTAACTATTATTACAGAATCGTCACTTTTTGCATGAAAACCATAAGTGATAATCTGAAAGTTATAACTATTAATCCAATACCATAACTACTAAACTAAAAATAAATTATTAGTACAAAACCATAATTGTTTTTCAAGATTCCTGAACGCAATTTTAACTTGACTTGGATTGATTCATCGCTATCAACAAACTTTTGTCTTTTGGCGCTTCAATTCAACCATCAAAAAGCGTATGATTTTCAATAAAATTTATATGATTAGGTTAATAATTATAGTTTTTGATTAATAGTAATTGATTTAGATAATTATGATTTTCAGGTTTATAGTTATTATTTTCGATTAATAATCTTGGATAAATAGTTACAATTATGACTTAATCATTATGGATTTTTATTAATAATTATAATTTTGAGAAAGATATTGTTTTGGGTCAATAGTTGGATATTTTGGTTGATACTATGGTTCTAGGTTGATAGTTATAGTTTTATGGTCATTAGTTATGATTTTGGAGTTAACGATTACGATCGTTAGAAAGTTATCATTTTTTGCTTAACTAATTGATTGCAGCGCTTAATATTGATCTTTTTAAATTTAACTAATTGATTGCAATGTGGTTTAACTTTTTGCTTAACTAATTGATTGCAGCGCTTAATATTGATCTTTTTTAATTTAACTAATTGATTGCAACACTTAACTTATTGGTTTAACGTTAAGCATAGGATTTACTGAATGGCAACAATTATATATGAACACCAAAGCATTCAGAATAAACCGACCCAGCGACGACCCTCCAAAAAACTGGGTTATTTTTAAATATTTTCAATTATAAATACCACTATTGATAGACATGTTAGTATGACCATAATTTTACTACGATACAATACAATATGAAATCTCCAATCCAGAAATATCCCACAGCAACAAAAATGTGGATATGAAAAGCTAAGGGGTGAGGCAGACTGCAATGCACTAACTACTATGGTAAACGCCCCATCCTACTAGCAAGTAGCAATATAAGTGCAGAACTAAGCCAAGATAAAACTTGGTGGAGAAAAATCATTTGTGCTACAAGGGTAACGCATAACTATTAATAACCATATCACAGACGACAAATTGATAATCACCCAAAAAAATTCTTTTAAGATGGTAAAGAAAACATAACGAACTCAACAAACTCATTTCTCGTCTGTGACAAACTATCATAAAACCATGGTGAAGCATAATAATTCAAATATGTTCGTACGCCAAAATTTTCAATCCTCTGACTACAACGGTGCAAGATCTGCCTTACATGAACAAGTTAGGCTTTGATGCCTTGTATGTTGTCTTGAGCTTCCTGGTTGGTGGTCTAACCTTCCTGAACACCATTGGGAACTTGATATCTTTACTGTGGAACTGTTTGGTGTTCTCCCTCTTGCAAAGCTCATCAGGCACTGTAGCTGTCTTGATAATCTGGATGCATGGGGCCCTGACCCTGTGGCGAGAAGCCATCTCGCAGTACATCTGCTCAACAGCACCATTCAGGGTTGTATCACGGAACTCCTTGTACATGTTATGGTAACCGGTTCTGCTCTGGTAACGCAGCCAGATACCATAGTTCTTGATTATGGTAGGATTCTTCTCATAGATCTGAGAACAATAATTAAATATGAGAAAACAGGGTGCACCAAAATTAGTAAAGCAATTGACAAATGACATACTAAGTTGTTATTTGTTTCCAAATTTCTTTAATTCAACAATTCTGAAATAGAAAAGGGCTAATATATGATTATGTAGATACTCAGTTCAACTTCACTTCCTATGATGGTAGCTTTGGCATAGTGAGAAAAGAAATGGTCTACTAGTGTGGGCTGTGTGGCAATGATTGCAAGATCATGGATATATTTTTTCAATGCAAGAACATGAAAAAAAAAACAGAGGCTTCCAGATGTAGTGATTATTCAAAAAATATAGCCAAAAACGATAAACAGACTACAAACAAAGAGTACAGAACGCAGAATCAACCCCCCAAAGAATCCTATTACAGAACAGAATCTTCCAAGGACCAAAATCATGTTCAAGAATGACATTGCTGGTTACTGAAAATGAAATAGAGTAACAGGCAGCCCCTAAAATAAGTAAATTTCATTTTTGTCATGCTTGGATTAAGGGGTAATGTATCAAGGGGGAAGTAAAAGAAATTAAGACAAGAATAGTGGCTGAGGGTGCTGGTAAAAGGAACGAGTTAATGATTGTGTAAGTACCAAGTCTGGAATCATTACCCTCAATTTGGGATAAAGTTACCCTTTCCATCTCTCCTTGCATTATCTACGTCATTACATCTACGATCACCTAAATTCATCTTCATTTTGTCTCCATTACCCCCCGTTATGCATTAAATCCTACCAAAGCATGCCTTAGAACAAACTTCCAAACACTCCTATGGTAGATAACTAGAGCAACAGCGACCTAAATATGGTCAACACCAACTTCATACCATTAATAAGCTAAACACATTAACTCCCACAAATCACAAACATGAAACTCTAGAGAAGCACTGCACATATTTTCTTAACACGCAAACAGCACAACATTAATAAACAAAAAAGCGAGTGGCTGATCATATAACAATAATGTAAATTCGAAATTAACAAGACATCGCGCAACATAAATCAGGATCAAAACCTAAAAGAACGTTAAGGAACAATTAAATAAAAGCACTTAATCCTAATTCAGCTACAAGACCTGCTACAGCCAGCAATGCAAAAACAGAAGAACAAAATCAGGCGACATCAAAGCAAGATTTAACCTTGATTATTCCGCATGTAAATCTAATGTTTGATCCAGATATACAACTATTCATATCCTAATAAACAATCCAAATAACATTTCAAGGATGCAAAGAAAAAAGCTCATTACCTCATTAATGGCGAGAACCTGACCAACGCTCTTTTTAACCTTCTTCAACTTCCTCAAAAAGTACCTGAATTACACAAACAAAAAAACCCCATTATAGCTTTCTACATACCCATAAAAACCCATAAATCAAAAACATAATTTTCAAAATAATTTAAACTTTACCAGAATTTAGACTTCGCGCGAACATCATTAGTGGCCCAAAGCTTCATCCGATAGATCTTCGGATGCTCAACAGATTCAGTAGGAAGAGCCCTTCCAACAACTTGGTATTGATGAAACTGCTCCAAATTAAATTTAAAAATGTAATGAATACAAAAAATTAGCAAAAATACAAAAAAATGTAAATGAATAATTACGATTGAAATGAAGGAAGAAAGTTAGATTGAAATGAAGGAGAAATCATACCCTGAACCCCATTTCTGACGAGCTCAATCCCCCTCTCTCTCTCTCTTCTCACTCTGAAAGGTTTAAGCTGCGGAATTAGAGAAGAAAGAAATTAGGGTTTTCGACGGCTTAAATACCAGATACATATTAGTGAGAAAAGAAGTTGAAACCCTAAAGTGTTGGACCTGTTTTATGAAAATGATGGGCCCTTTAAATGTTTGGGGATCATTTAGGCCTTATTCGTAACCGGGGCTGATTGTATGGATACGGATAAGGCTATTTAAATTTTCTTTTATAATTGGATCTTGCTAACGGAAGCCCCGGGACGCTGGATAAGAAATATATTGTTGTACTTAATTACTCATTTTTATACAAAATAATAGAATAATGTATAATTCCAATGCAAAGCATTTAATGTTTTTCAAAAGGAAAGGGGAAAACATTTAATTCAAATGCAAAACATTTAAATGCATTACATTGGAATTATATATTATTATATTATTTTATATAAATATGAGTAATTAAATAGAACAATATATTTCTTATCTAACGCCCCCGGGGCGTCCGTTAGCTTTTGCCTTTATAATTTATGTCCAGTTTCTTTTTGTTTTATGTACCCTGGATTGTGAAAAATCAGGCAAATTAACCAACTCGCCAAATTGATGTTTTGTTCTTTTGGGATGAATTCAATCGAAGTGAACTAAAACTGTGAACGAAAATCAGTTAAATTGAACTGAAATTATGAAAAAAAACTAGTTGAATTCTGAAACTGTGTCCAAAATAGAAGACCTAAGTTTTAAGTCACAATCATTTCGTAAATATACAAATTGTTTTAAACTTTTGATAAACGTAAATATACAACTCTTTTTTTTAACTTTTGATAAACATAAATATACAACTCTTTTTTTTACTTTTGATAAACGGAAATATACAACTCTTGTACTTCATTATTTAGCTACTTAGAAAGCTAGTATCCAAACTCATGATTTCATTAGAAGTGGTATTTGGTTGGATAAATTTAATCAGGTTGCAATAATTTCTTTCGAATCAATAATCTATCTATCTATACAAATATATTAAAAGGCGTGCGAAAAAAGTTTATGTGTCACGTGGCACTCTGCTCATGCAAATGTTTTATATCTATGTGTACTCCTCATTTTAAAAAAAATATTTAAGTGCAAGGTATCGAACACGCGACCTTTGAAATGAAAAGTAAAAGCTTAACCATAAATACACCATTACTTTGTTATCTAATGTATCAAAGAAAATATGACGAAGTCTTATAATAATTATAAATAACTAAAATGACTTAAACAAGTATATACATTTCTAACATTCTTATTACATAACTTACAAGAGAATATTAATGTCATATTCTCTTACCACAATTCCTATCAAGGTATTATTTCCAATTTTTTTTCACTTATCATGTCGTGACGCGACGTGAATTTTTCAATTTCTTAATGGAAAAAAATACGTAAAGTAGCAAAATAAATTATGAAATTTATAAATAATAGCATATTTATTTATAGTAATTGACCTGAAGCATCACTCGGGCAAAAAAACTAGTTGGTATACTAAGGGTCTGTTCTCTTCGGCATAAAATATCTGAACTGAACTAAACTGAAATGAACTGAACTGAATTGAACTAAACTGAAATGAATAGTGATATGTGAGAGTAAAAGTATTGTCCAGCGCTGAACTAAATTGAACTGAATCGAATTGAACTGAACTAAATTGAACTAAACTGAACTGAAAATAAGTTGGAGAGAACAGGCCCTAATATTAGCCTAGTTCGTCCTGTCAAAAAAAAAATATTAGCCTAGTTCGAGCATATAAAGAGAGATCTATATCTCAAAGTCCAAGTTTACATCTTGCTTTATATGGAATCGAATACTTCATACCCTTGTCTCACACCCTATTGTTAAGATTATTATTGGCAATCGACATCCCTCTTTCATTTTTTGAACAACAGAATAGTCTATGTGGGAACTCAATACTTTTTTTGTAAAATCATCTACTCGGCAAATGCTCTGACCACTGGATAAAATTCCCTAAGGTAGTGTTTGGGAATGAGCATTTCATTTGAAATGTTTCATTTGAAATTTGTATTCTCAAATCATGGAATCTAAAATCAAATTCATTGTTTGGTAAATTTAAGAATTTCAAATTTAGGATTTCAAATCCATCTTCATTGTTTGACTTACCATAGAATTTACAGAGAGGAGATTGAATAGTTAGAAGCTAGAGATTTATTAATGGAGGAAAAGAAAGCTAAGAGATCCGTTAATGGGGGAGAGAAAGCTAGGGTTTATAATTGAGGAGAGAGAAAGTTAGGAATATGTTAAACACTTAAAGAGGAAAGTAGAAAATAGTTAGGGTTTGGAATTTACAAATGACACCCTTGCACATTGAATTTGAAAATTCTTAAAATTGGGCTATTGTTATAAAGGTTGGAATTGGGTTGGAATTGGGCCAATTCTAATTCCAAATTTCTGAATTTCCCAAACATGTCATTTGGCCCAATTTCACATTTAGAAATGAAATGCTCATTCCCAAACATAGCATAACGCTATTTGCCGCCGTATTTACTAAAAATCTCCCGTATTTTTCTCTTTAAATCCCCCATACCCCTCCCTTTTCACCCCACTCTTACTCACTCACCTCTCATCCAACCTCACTCACTCCAACTTTGTCACTCATTTCTCACTTGCACAACCACCACTACCATCGACAACCAACTTGAGCACCACCACCACCCGTGGATCACCTCCATCGATGGACCACCATCACCATCACCGGAGTTGCTACCACCAAGACAGCCAAACACCACTACTAGAGCACCACCTCACAGTGGCGGACCACCATCGTCACATTGTCCGGCGAAGAACCGTCAATGTCGCCAACATTATCGGAACGTAATGTGGTTAATCTTTAATTTTTTTTTCTGCCACCAACGCACAGTCTTGAAAACAAAAATATTTGGATGTTTTCAAACAAATCTCCATTTCCTCGGTAATCCAAAAACATTATCTTAATTCTCGCTCTACATCCCATTAGCGGCCTTAGTCCTACGACAAAGGTATTGTTTTCAAACAAATCTCTGTTTTCCTCGGTGGAAGGAACGATAAAAAATTTTGTTTCCTCCATGAAGGAAATGGAAAATCGTTCCGTTACATGTCTATTAGTACGCTTTTTTGAATTGCTCTGCTCCCCCACCTTAACGAGAGGAAAGACTTATTTGTTGTAAACCGCTTATCTAAAATATAATTAATAAAAAAAATTCTGATATTTGTTCTGAAAATATACTAATGTTGTGTAATTATAAGTTAAAATGAATATGTTTGCGTACTGTTGGCTCTAATTTTTTGTACTTAGTAGTTGTTAGCAAATAATCGACGTGCAAAAATTTAGTTACTGATTATTACATGTTAATAGTGATTATATGTTGTCTAAATAGTAAATATTTAAATGTTTTAGGTATATTGCCGGATTTTGGGGGTGATTACATAGATTATAATCACATGCTTTATAATTAAACGATTTGGGCTGAGAAAAAGGAAATTGAAATTGGGTTTGTGATGGTAATTCCGTCAAATCATAGACTCGAGTCTAGTGGTCGAGAGTATGTGTATATGAGATGTAACCGCGGTGAAGGCAGGGATCTTAGCATTAACAGAACGTGTAGCTACGAAAACAAAAACATTTAGATGTAGAGCGAGAATTAAGATAATGTTTTTGGATTACCCTGATCGAACGGGATGGGTGATCAAAGCAGATCCAGGTATAAGTGGCATGCATAATCATGAGTTCATTCATTACCATGAGGGCCACAGACCCATTAGCAGCCTTAGTCCTACGGCAAAGGTTTTCGCTCACGATATGATTAAGTAGCATGTTAGGCCTGCTAGTATCATGAAAGTCGTTAATGAGAAATTTTCCGATGATCATCCAAATATGAGACACTTGTCCAACCTCAAGGAAAAAGATAGAAGAGAAGCAATGGATGGTAGAGACGTGATGTTATAATTCCTACACCTTGCTTGAGAGCACAACTACCTTCATTGGATATGAGAAGACGAGGAGACAAATGTAATGACATAGGCATTCATGGTGCACCCTCGGTCGACAAATATCCTTTGTGTTGGGCTGCCAACATTCTACAAACGCTTAAATCAATGGGAAGTCAAGGTGTGAATACATAATGAACAGAAGATGGCTAATACAAGACGCATGTACACGCAGCTGCGACTGCGGATCGAAGTCCCAATTCTTCAAACTATCAACCACACTAGCACGATTATGGCACATCATCACTGTAAAAAAGTAAACGGATCATCGTAGATACGTGCGCTAATGTGAGCAAGATAACTAGGAATCAGACTACGTCAATAAGGCCCCCAGGCATAGACTCCCTAACTAACCAGAAAGTATCACTGGCAGCTCTGGCCCTGCTTGAAGTCCGACTACGTGCGGAACCTGACGATTCTGAAACAGACCTCCCTCCTCTACCCTTCCTCACAGTCACACGGGAAGTAGCTTCCTCTACACCACCACTCAAAGCATTTTCCAACTCCTCATCATCCTCACTATCCCAACCCGGACTATGAGGCGCATCCTATGGAATTGGTTCCGGCCTAACCCGCTCTTCTTCCCTCGCCCTACTACTCGATGCATTAATACCATGATATCGAGTGTGTCGTGGCCCATATCCCTCAAGGCCCACACTTTTGCCGCCTAAAGCCCTCGACTGAGCCTAATTATCAATTTTTTAAGTAGTCACTATAATCAATTTAAACTATTTTATTAAATATCTACGCACCTTCGTCATTGTTTTAATATATTAACATTAATATAACTAAATTGTCACATAACATGCTAATTTCACTAAATATTATAAAATATTAACATACTACATTTAGTGAACATAATTACAAATTATAACATGCTATCAACTTTTTTCTTGGAAAACATAATTATGTTACAAATTATTATAAAAATTACAACATACTAATTAACATGTTAATATCACTAAACATTCGAAAAAAAAACGTAATAAAAACATTCGAAAAAAAAACATATAACAAAAACATTCGAAATTGAAAGAAAAAACAATCATGGAAACGAATTTTTTTTGTTTCCTCCACAGAGGAAATAAACTGTTTTTTCGTTTCCTCATGGAACCAAAAGAGGAAACGAAGATATGTTTCGTTTCTTCCGCGGAGGAAACGAAAAAATAGCTCGTTTCCTCGGTGGAGGAAACGAAAAAAAAATTTGTTTCCTCGATGAACAAGGAAACAAAACGGCGGGTTAGTGGTTGTGGTGGGTTTTTCCGGCGAAAACGAAATAACAATTATCTGGGTTGATAATTCTCTATCGGCTTCTTTCACCTTCTTCCTTGGACCCATGCTCCTCGCTAGTAGTGTCCAGCCGGTCGTGGTGGTGGGATCCAGTGTTTATGGTTGAGGTGGTGTTTGTGGTGAAGCGGTGCTAGTTGTGATGGTGGTGGTGGAGGTGGTCCGGTGGTTGCGATGGTGGTGGTGGTGATGTTGTGGTTGCAGTGGAGGTTGGAGTGAGGTGAGAGAAGAGTGAGGTGAGAGTGAGAGTGAGAGGGAGAGGGAGAGTGAGTATATGTAAGGGTAATTTAGGAATGTAGTGAATTCAATACGGGCGATTTTTAGTAAAATACGGGAGATAAATCGTAGTGCCCATAGAATTTTGAATGTTTATATGCCAAGTGCTTCCTATATTATAGGAACTAATTGTTAGTGGCGTTAGTGGCGCTAATAATTGAGTTGATGAAGTACTTGAACACTATAAATAAAGGTAGTTTATTCAGTTTTAAGTATGACTAACCACAATCTAAAAAAGATCTAAGTATTTTTCTTAAGTTAGTCAAATGTGTTCAAAATTCTTAAAATTGTCTAAGTTCTCCTAAATATTATTAGAGTGCCAATTCTTATTGTGTTATAATTGGGTTATAAGGGAATTTGAGTGAATTCCTAAGTCTTATAGTTAAGGCTCTTTGTTGAGAGAGTATAAAGAGTAGGGGTGTTCGCGGTTTGGGATGTAACCCAACCCAAACCGCAAATATACGGTTTCACATTTTTCCAACCCAAACCGCACCACACTTTTGCCCAAACCAACCCAAATCGAACCACGTAAAACAGTTTGTTGCGGTTTAGTTTGTGGTTTAACCAATTTTTCCTCCCCGACATTAATATTGTAATCTAAGAGTAAAAAAAATTGTTAACAAGAGTCCAAATAGATATGAAGTTGACTTCATAATTAAACATAAATAATGATTTATCAAAAGTATTAAAGTTTTTTACCTCAAACTTCTTTTTTCAGTTTTGTAATTGTATGCCACCTTGTCAAGTGTATTTAATTTTATTTTTTTTAAAAAAAAACATATAAAATTGTGGTTTGCGGTGTCATTTTGGTTTACAAAAATTAAAACCCAACCCAAACCGCAAACCACGGTTTGCTTGAAATCATAACCCAAATTGCAATTTTAAAATTGCAAACCAACCCAAACCGCAAAAAAATGATTTGGGTTGCGGTTTGGTGCGGTCCAGACCGCACTCTGAACAACCCTAATAAAGAGGAACTGTTATCAAAGGGATAATAGTTCGGGAACTCAAGTTTGAGAGGAACTTGGAGTAGAGTTAAGTTGTAACAGAGGCGTTAAAATAAAAGAAGAGTGGGGTTTTTCCTTCTTGAGGAGTATCAAGAAGGTTACTCGGTTAAAATCACATGTGTTCTTATTGCTTTCTTAGTTTGTTTAATTTTATGATTCCGCAAAAAGTTTTCTTAGAAACTACAAACTACAATTCAAAACCCCCCCCCCCCTCTTGTAGCGTTTCTCTTAAGATTAACAAAAACCAATTGTGAGACCTTAACTAAAAGAAAAGGACAAGTTGGTACCTTTGTCCCATAAAAAATTCATGGGATACCACCATGAACTCCAACCCACCGTCTTCAATACTCTAAACGTGCGCTAATGTAGAGTTTATTGCTTATCCTATTTCACTTTAAGTAATTAATAGCCCAATTAATATTACGCTATTAACTAAATCAAACTTTACATATAACAATACCAAATAACTTCTTCTATCTTTAATCAATAAAGATGATCATAGAACACCAAGCCATTCCATTAAATTTCCTTTGACATATGTGGGATAAAATCAAAAATCAAACTAATGCCATAAAAACATGCGTTCATCCTTTACTCATTCAAGACCCCAGTCATGAAAGAGTAATATAATAAGACAATATGAAGTAATTAAACAATTAATTTCACAATCCTTAATTCCATATTAACTATTAATTGAATCAACATGATTCATAACTAATGAGTCCACTTTCGCACATGATTGTATCAATATTTAATACAAACATAATAATAGTACATATTTATTATTTCACCACATCATCCCAAAACATGTCAATTTCGTTGTAAATAATATATTGCCTAATGATTACAATAGTTCAACTAAATATAATAAGTTCATCTATATATGTATCTAAAATCCAAGACAAACAAATGTCATTCAGCCACATATCCTCTCCCCTCCCCCGCATAATCATATGAGAATTAAGCAATAAAAATATTTGTTTCAAGACTCGAACTCATGACCTCTCATTTGATACGCTAATGCACTAATCAACTACATTACAATAGTCATGTTGGTCTCTGTGGGAAAAAAATCATTTAAAGACAAGATATTATTTCTATTTTTGAAGACTTCAAATTCACGTTGGTATATAAAGCAAGCTAAGGCGTATTGCCCGGAACAAAAACTAGTTGTTGTCCTAAAAATTGATACTATGTCCAAAACTCTTAGAAATGTATGTATCTTGTATAACAATTCTAGATACCACTTTCGAGCAACTAGAACTCACCTAAGGAGTATTCTTCTCCTACAAATAATATACCCACATTAATTTATAGGAAAAATTGACATGAACAATCATAACTTTCACCGATCTTCTCAAAATAATCCAACTTTGAATTATTTTAGATTAATCCCAACTTTAGGGGGTACCTTCTCACAATAATCCAAACTATTAATTTTCTATATATATAGACCTTAAATAGATTAGTGTAGGCAAGAAAAGTTATAGTTTCACTTATTTTAAGAAGGTCCCTTCAAAAGTTAGGAGTATTCTGAAATAATCCAAAGTTGGGATTATTTTGAGAATACGGGTGAGTTGGGATTATTCGTGTTAATTTTTCCTAATATGTATTCGCCATAAATGTACAGCAGCTTGTTAATACATAAGAGGAAAAATCGATAGGAACAGTTGCAACTATGAGCGTTCTGCCATTTTCAGTCCTAATTTTTTATTATTCCTTAGTGGTCCCAACTTTGAAGTATTATTTACAGAAATGATCCCAGTTTACTGGTGATCGGTTGAACCAGTTGTATTTTAAAAAAAGTTCCTTTTACCGATTATCCCCTCTTCTTCCTCTTCTTTCTCTCTCTTGCATCCTTTCTCCCCTGCCCTGCCACTAGCGCACTAGCAATTTTGTCTCCTCCACAATCAACTTGACCATTAACATTACTAAACCACATAAAACCCGGAAAAACACAACCCATAAAAACCACATACAAACTAAAAAACACAAAATATAAAATTAAGGGCTCGTTCGTTATCATTTTTTATTTCTAGTTTTCAGTTTTTTTGAAAATATAAAATTAATTAGTTTCCAACTTTTAGTTGTCAGTTTTCAAAATTGACATGCTAAGTATAAGTATGACTAATTTTACGTTTATTATCCTTCTTATATCATATGACTTTTATATTCATAAAACCAAAAATTGAAAACTTACAGGGATATCGAACGGGCCCTGAACAACCCACTTTAGTTATATTCAAACCAAACTAATGTGATTTTTGTTGGCGATCGAGTTCCAATCTATTTGTGGTTTACGAATTTGTGGACAAATAACAATGAAAATAAAGATGGATAGAACACTCAGTCCTTATGCAAGCAAACAAGCTTCACATGTTTTCTTACCTCAAAACAACAACTGATTTTACTAATGAATTAATAAGCCTTATATAGGTGTGTAAAACAAAAGAAAACAAATAAACCGTAGTCATTACCAAGGATAGGAAACTAAGAACAAGATAACAAGGAAATAAACACACTTCAAATCCAAGCAGAACAAGCTCAACTTGGTGACTACTAACTAGACTCCTAATACTATTATAATTCTACTCCAGTAAGAATTCTAATCCAATTAGGATTTGGACTTCTAACTCAATTAGAATTACATCCAAACTAAAACATATAAAATCCTAATTGAACTAGGAGGTCTAATCCTACTAGGATTAGGATTTTAAGAGTCCTATTCCTACTAGAACTAGGAAAACGCACCAATCCTAATAGAACTAGGATTTGTAGGAAATGACCATTTCTTACATGGATCATACTCCCCCTCTTGAAAAGAACTTGTCCTCAAGTTCCAAGGTAACCATGAAACAATCCATATGCGAAACCCATGAACTAGAGTAACAAGGTTGCCGTGAACATCAACACTTCCTTCACGAGAATGTTGTTTAACCTTTGAGTTTTGCAAATGTGTAAAACCCCAATCTTGAAAGAAAGAATCTTCAAAAAGTGTACAAACATCTTTTATCCAATGCTCGGATGTAGCTTGTGCCGCATATTTAACGTCCAAGATTAGATGTTTGTTACTTGCACAATCCAAAGATTCAGTTTTTAATTCATCTTCAACCTCCACAACAAACTTTTAAATCTGAAATTACTTGTTGAACATCTTCAATATCTAACCTTTTTTTTTGTTAAGTATTGTTGTTGCATCAAATAATTAACCCTTGTAGTGGCTTCTTGTATACATACAAGAGCTTGGTTGACTCTCAATGGTAAATCAAATCCATCCATACGAACCAAACAACAACAACCAACTGCAATTTTTTTCAGTAAACTAACCCTGAAATTTCACTTAGAGTTTGAGATCTAAAACCTAAGTAAAACACCTCGAAATTCAATGAAATTTTATCACAACATAGACATAGGTGTCCTAAACACTAGACCAAAATTTCATCAAAAAATAACAAACCAATTGGTTGCAATTTTTGTTTTACTAACAGTATGTAATCTGTGCGGAAAACAGAAAAATGCGTCCAATATTTGCCTTTTTGTGGATTCGTTAGGAATCGGATTGGAATGAAATATTGAAACAAGGTAGGCATGTATGTTAGCTTTCCAACGAGCTAAAACAATCACAATTTGAAAATGCACGCTCCCTCACGCGCCGTCACAATGCACCCTGCTCTGATACCACTTGATGTGATTTTTTGTTCACGAGTTCCGAGCTTTTTGTGGTTTACGAATTTGTGGACGAATAAAATTGAAAATAAAGATGGATATGCTCTTAAATCTAGGTTTAAGAGGGTCTCTTGTGAGTGTCGGCTCCAAGATCACACAAATCTCGATTTGTGTATTTAGAGCACTCAGTTCTTATGCAAGCAAACAAGCTTCACACGTTTTCTTAACTCAAAACAACAACTGATTCTATTTATGAATTAAAAATCCTTATATATGTGTGTAAAATAAAAGTGAACAAAGAAACTCTAGTCATACTAAGGCTAGGAAACTAAGAACAACACAACAAGGAAATAAACACACTCCTAATTCAAGTAGAACAAGCTCAACTTGGTGACTACTAACTAGACTCCTAATAGTATTATAATTCTATACTCCAATTAGAATCCTAATCAAGTATGATTTGAACTTCTAACTCAACTAGAATTACAACCAAACTAAAACATTTAAACTCCTAATAGAACTAGGAGTTCTAATCCTACTATGATTAGGATTTTAAGAGTCATTCCTACTAGAACTAGGAAAGCACACCTATCCTAATAGAACTAGGATTTGTAGGAAATGACCATTTCTCATACGGATCACAAACAAGAAAAATGAAGAAAAAAAGGTGAGAAACTTACGGGTAAGCAGTAATCTTACAATGCCTAAGATTGAAAGGACATAGAGCAAAATGAACTACAGAAGAAGCTGAATTAATGTGGGGTATCGAGAGAAAGTGCTTTCAACCATGGCGAGGAATATGACCCAATTAATTTGGAGAAAGATTGCAACAAAATGGCAATTTGAGATGTGAGACTTTTTTCCCTCGAGATTTTCGTCAAAATTAGATTTTTTTACTTGATGATTCTCCATTTTTTTATAATAAGATTACTCTTTTTAATGATTTTTTCTATATATATATATGTTGATATTTGAGTGCACATCAAGTGCTTCTGCATCGTTGTTTTTTTGAGGAACAAGTGTTACAATAATGGCTTTTCTTTCTGGTAGCAGGGGAGGGTAGTGGTGTTCATTTCGGATTGGGAAAAGTGCGATTCGAATCCGATTCGAAAAATTTCAGATCAGATAGGATATCCAAAAACTAAAAAATTCAAATTTTCAGAGGAAAAGTTTATAAAATAAGTTTCGGATCGGATCATCAGATATTTCGAATCCGACCTTGAAAACGGATATTTACATTGGATATCTGAAAATGAAAATTTCCGACTCGTATCCGATCAGAAATTTCCAAAAATAAAAAAGTGGATCAAATATTCGAAAAATCGGATCGGATCGACCGAATCACGGATGGTAGGGGAAGGGATTTCGGGATGGGGGGGATTAGCTAGGGAGGGCTTGGTTAGGGAGGGGGCTTTACGGGTGGGAGAAGGGGTGACTGTTGATGATAGTTAATGGGTCTCCATGGCTGTGTGGAGGAGATTTCAACTTGATGTTGTGGTCAAATGAGAAACAGGGAGGAAGTATGAAGATGCGACAATTCTTAGGAGTGCTATTGATTACTGTCATCTTGAGGATATGCATTTTGTACGTAGGTCATCCGTTCACCTGGAAAAATAATCAAGGGGGAGAAAAAAATTTGTAAGAGAGACTAGATCATTTTTTCGTTAATCAAGGGTGGAAAGATGTGTTTAAGGGCTCTTTTGTGACCCATCTAGAGAAAAGGAGATCGGATCATCTGCCTTTGCTAATGAGCCTTCGAATGAGCTTGAATACCCCTCGAGAATGAAAGAAAAAACGCCTCTTTAGATTTGAAGAGATGTGGAAAAAAGAAGATGCTTGTGAGGAAGTCATAAGAGATGCCTGGTGTAAGGGTGAGAACGCCAAAAGAAACTTGATGAGAACTACCCTGAAACTGCGTGAATGGAGTAAAGGTAAATTTTGGGAGTTTACAAAAGAAATGTGTGGCTGTCAAGAACAGATGCGTACTCTGATGGAAGGGGCACAAACACCGGAAGCTATTGAACAAATGAGTGATTGATTCTCGTATGATGTGAAAGCCGAGAAGAGGTGTATTGGAGGCAAAGAAGTAGACAGGATTGACTTAAAGCATGGAGACCGAAATACAAAATTTTTTCATGCTAAAGCGAAACAACGTCAAACCCGGAATTCCATTACCAAAATTAAAGATGTAGGGGGGGTTGGAATATGTTGAGGAACCCGAAATTGCTGAGGTGCTCACCCAACATCTTGAGACTCTTTTTCGTGTAGATGGGGGTGTTGATATGGACCCTGTCCTCGAAACAATTCACGAGAAGGTGCCAACGAATTTGCATAACATGCTTGAGGCTGCGTATACCCGAGATGAAGTTCAGGAAGCTCTAAATCAGATACATCCCACCAAAGCTCCAGGGCCTGATGGTATGTGTGCTCTTTTTTATCAAAAATTCTGGAGTATACTTGGTTTGGATGTAGAGGAAAAAGTTTTAGATATCCTAAATAATTATGGGGATATTAAGTCTTTAAATCAGACTCATATTGCTTTAATTTCGAAAAAGAAAGTGTGTGAGTCTCCTGTTGATTTTAGATCTATTAGTCTTTGCAATGTTTTATATAAATTAGTGTCGAAAGTCCTAGCTAATAGATTAAAAAGAGTCCTTCCTGTTGTTATTCATGAGTCCCAAAGTGGCCTTGTACCGGGTAGATTGATAACTGATAACATCCTTGTGGCCTACGAGTGTTTTCATTATTTGAGAAAAAAGAAAAAAGGCAAAATGGGGTATATGGGGCTTAAGTTGGATATGAGTAAGGCGTATGATAGAGTAGAATGGTCTTCTTTGGAGCAAATGATGCTCAAATTGGGTTTTTTGGTGAAGTTTGTGAGTCTTTCTAGTGAATGTGTGAAAACAACATCTTTCTCTATCCTTGTGAATGGCCAACCAGCTCAAAGTTTCACCCCCTCTAGGGGCCTTAGACAGGGAGATCCCCTCTCTCCGTTTCTATTTATCATATGTGCGGAAGGACTCTCCTCCCTTCTGTGTAACGCGGAGGCTAAGAAAGAAATTCATGGTTTGAAGATAGGGAAGAAGGTCAATGTGATTTCTCACCTTTTCTTTGCAGATGATAGTTTGCTATTCACTCGACCAAATGAGGAAGAAGCTGATAAGGTATTAGATAATCTTGGCACCTATGAGGCAGCGTCAGGCCAAAAATTGAATATGGAAAAATCGCAAGTTTCTTTCAGCCGAAACATTGAGCAATAGAAGCAAGACATTCTTCAGATGAAGGTAACTTTTAAGGCTGTGGAAGAACATGAAAAATATATGGGCTTACCAACTTATATTGGTAACTTAAAGAAGCGAGTTTTTCAATGTATTCAAGAAAGGGTACTGAAAAAGCTAAAGGGGTGGGAAGAAGGTTTCTTGTTACAAGCAGGGAGAGAAGTGTTAATTAAAGCAGTTGCACAAGCCATTCCAACCTGTGCAATGCAATGTTTTAATATTCTGGTGAGTATTCTAAAAGAGATGGAAAAAGTGTGCAGAAATTTCTTCTAGGGGCAAAAAAAGGAGGAAAAGAAAATGGCATGGGTGGCTTGGGAGAAGGTGTATGGCTCGAAACTAGAAGGGGGGATGGGCATGCGCAATCTTGTGGTGTTTAGCAAGGCAATGTTAGCAAAACAAGCGTGTCGAGTTTTTAAATACCCTGATTCGCTAATGGCTAAGGTCTTGAAGAATAAATATTTTCCTAACACAACCTTCATGAAGATGAAGGTGAGCCCGATGGCTAGCTTCCCTTGGAAATCTATATTGTCTGCTCGTGATTTGCTCGACAAAGGAATTCGAAAAGTGGTGGGAAATGGGGCCAATATTGATATATGGGACGATACCTGGATCCCTACGTTGCCTAGATTCCACATCATGTCGCGAGTAAGGAGAAGTGAAAGCGCCAAAGACAGTGAAGGAGTTGATAGCCAATGGAGCTTCGAACAAAGAGGAGTTATCCAGGTGATTTTCGAGATGGGAAGTTGATGAAATCCTTCGAATCCCGCTCCCGCTACAGCAATGTGAAGATAGATGGTACTGGGCTCATACAAAAAATGGAGAATTCTCGGTTCAAAGTGTTTATTATGTGGAGCTCGCACAACTCAAAAATGAACGAGCCACCTCTTCTAAGGATTTAAGAAAGCAGGCATGGAGGAAACTGTGGCACGCATAAGTCCCAAACAAAGTGCGACATTTTGGGCGGAAAGCAATGCATCAAGGGCTTCCCATGCGTGACAATCTCTCTCGAAGGGGCTGTGATGTGGATAGGATATTCCCTATGTGTGGGAATGGCGTTGAGACGATCCTTCATGCGTTGTTCTTGTGTCCCATTGCACAACTTGTATGGAAAGTTTCTCCACTGAGGCTCGAGGTTTTTGTGGGTTTGGGTGAGTCTTTCATGGATTGGGTTAAGTTTTTCGCTCTCAAGTTTACGGATGATTTGTGGTGGGCTTTGTTTTGGAGTCTCCTTTGGGGCATCTGGCTGAATAAAAATGCATGGGTATTTGAAAATCGTAATCTTGAAGCTGTGAACGTGGTGGAAAGGGCCATAAGTAAGATGGGTGAATTCAATGCTGCGAATGAAAATGTGAAGTTGGACACGCTCGTGATTAGAGGTGGTGAAAAAAGATGGCAAGCCCCTAGAGATGGATGGTTCCAGGTCAACTCGGATGCGGCTGTTTTTGAGGAGGGCAAGATAGGATGTGGTTGGGTTATGAGAGATAGTGTGGGAGATGTTATGGTGGCCACAATGTGTTTGATGGATGGTGGGATGGCAGTGGATGAAGCAGAGGCTGTGGCTCTCCGTCATGCAGTGAAAATAGCCATCGAAGCGGGCCTCCTGGATTTTGTGGCTGGAAGTGATAATTTGAAACTTATAGACCATCTTAAAAAAGGTTTGAAGGAAAATACTAGTTTTGGTAATATTGTAGCAGATATTTTAGATGTTGTTTATGTTTGTCGTAGGGTTGTTTTTAATCATGTGTGTATGGATGGCAATAGAGTTGCTCATAAACTCGCTCACCTTAGCAGGGAGTACAATGATATAAAGAGTTTGGATTGAAGAAGTTCCCCAAAAAGTCTCGGGAGATGTACTTTCTAATTTGAGAAATATGATTGTTTAAGTGCTTTTGCCCGTCAAAAACAAAAATAAAAAGAGTAAGATAGGTTATAGAGAGAGGGATTTTTTTTTTGACAGGAGAGAGAGGAAATTAGAAATAGAGTATTGAATTTGTTGGCTTGGATCATGGAACCAATTTTTTTTATCTTTTTTTGTAAAAACTTCTAGCTCATTTTTATAAAAAAAACTCTTACGATGTCGTATTAGTTAGCTTCCCGAGCTCTTCAACTTCAATCAACTCGACAAACTCAAGCTAACAACTTCAATCATTAACAATTAATAAACAACCATTAACCAATCATGTAACCGTTAACAAACCAGTAGAACAGGTAATCACATGAAAAACACATGTATCTGTATCAACAAGGAATAAACTTTTCCACTCAACAAGACAAACCAACGTTCTCCCAACATAAACGAGGAAATTCAAAACTGTACAAACTTTTTTCCCCCCTTTTTTAGCCACTCGCAGGCACTCCCAATGCCATTATGCCAACGTACCAAACGTTTCAAATTTCATATGAACAATTATACCATCAAGAAAATAACGACATGAATTATATACGATATTAAAAACAATATTACATAGCCTCTGAGTTCACAAGAGATAAAGAGGGCGTCTGTTGTTCGGCTCCATGCAAGTAGGCAGGATGTACATCTTCATTTCTTTGTATTCCAGAATTCACCAGAAATCATTATCACTCGTTAGACCAAATAGAATAGCAAGCATTGCCAGAATAGTCTGCATTCGAAGAAAGAAAACACATTAACAATCATCACCAAGTACTTTCTTTCACTTTATCCATCTTTCCTTTTCTTAGGTGGTTTTTTTTTTTTTTTTTGAGTTAATAAAGGAAAAAAATAATAATCACTATAAACAAGTATCCCTGACAATTAATTATGGTACAACTTATAAAACAAATATTCTTGAGAAGTGAACGGGAAAATTTGAGAACTTACAGCTACCATGCATGCAACATATCCTGCTTTCTCTCTGTAATCTAATCTGCCACAAACTAGAATTAAGGCTCCAACATACCAAGGTATGCCCGCCAAGAAGAAACCAGCAATAAACCTTGAAATATAAAGGGAAGGTATTAGAGAGAGAAAATAATCCAAAGATAGTAGAACTGGAATTTAAGATTGCCCCACAATGTGGGCATAACTTCAAGAAATGCATCATGAAAAGAGACGTTTTAGTTTTGCAAAATTAAACTATTGTGATAGCAGGAATTAAAGTCAGCATGACTAAATACAAAAAATGTTGTCTCTAATGTTTATATACATGGTCCAGTAATTCCACCCTCCCCCAGCAAATTGTCAGTTTATTAAGTGACAAACAACCATTCCTTAACGTGGATAAAAGGTCTCGAGAGCAGAGAAATAGACTAGGGCTTGTTCATACATATCTTTATGGATTGTTTAAGATTGTTCTCTAGATGGAAACAAGTAATCTATTATCTTGTTAATGATCTAGAAAGATTTGCAGTCATGAAAATGGCTAAACGTACACTGGAGGACGAAAATCATGCCAAGGAAGTTACGGGAAGAGGCTGTATATATAGCACGTATATTTTAAATAGGTAGCTTGCACTTGCAAAGGCTATACGAGGAAAGCCTCCAAATGAAACATAGAGCAGGAGAAAACAAATAGCCAAACACTAAAAGTTTTTGCTTTAGCTTGTTATGCGACATTCCAGCACAAAGAAGCAAGCCAAATGCAAAAGCTGAACTCTTCCTAGGCTATTATTCCAGTTCTACATGCTTCAAGATCTACAATTTGAGCATGGAGAAGATCACTGTAAGCAGAGATCTGGAGATCAATACAAGTGTGTTGTGGCATTAGAAAGGGTAGAGAGGACCCAAGTTCATCTCAGCCTTATCATTGTGTGAACATCAATAATTCGATCCTGGCAACTTGCTATCATCCTCTGTGCAATCTACATCGCCAACTTTTATATCCTAAAGTTGTCCCCTTGAATAAAGACCTATCGTGGAGATATATAAGGAGCGTTCTATCATTCAATTAAATGTACAAATGTACAGCGTCATGTTTCAACTGTATAGCCATAGAAAATTAGAAATAGATGATCAAGAAGAACAAGACATGGGAGCTGGTTGATAGGCATGAGCCCAATGACCGAACAATAATTATTGCATAATGGATCTATAAATTCACGTTGAACGCAGAATTCCCTTGCAGAAAAAATAAAATAAAAAGGTCAATTAGTCATCAAAGGCTACTCCCAACAACCTGGAATAGCTTAACCTTCACTTAAGTAGCTAGACATGATCACATGACCATAATATCAGATTAACAGTAAAATAAAAGATGCCAATGAGTACCACCAGTGCAATTTTGATCCACATTAAATCAAATTCTTATCATGTTTGGGATTGCTAATGACAAAATTTTTGGATCAGAGGAAGTAACACATAGATTAGGTCTCACAACATTAGGCCTTTACATTGCTGTAGACTAGATACCATCCTATAAAGAAAAAATGAGACAGCAACTTTGATCAGCATCCAGTAGCAAAAAGTCACAAAGCACCACAAAATGCATACACTTGTCAGGTATTATAATGCTTAATGTAATACTAAATTAGGCAACACTGCAACCCTCGATCCAATAGCATAGCTAGATCCTTAGTCAACGAGTTAAATTATTGAACCAATAGGCTTTCAAAACAACACGCTAGCTACAATTACAAATAAAAGCAGCCCAAAAGTAAGAGAGTCAACTTACAAGACCCAGCCAATCCCTATTCCACAGCAAAGAGTACTTGGCTCCCTCAAAGGTCTCCCTTCGGCGATAGCATAACCTTACAATGAAAAGACATTGGTAAATAAGTGAACAATCCAAATAAGGGTGCGTTCTGTTCAACTTAAAAAATTAAGTTTCAGGTCCAATAAATTCAGATAAGTTCAGATAAGTTGCAATAAGGTCTAATAAGGGCAATAAGTTTCAATAAGGTCTAATAAGGTCCAATAACTTCCAATCAGGTGCAATAAATTCCAATCAGGTGCAATAAGTTCCAATCAGGTTTAATAAGGTCTAATAAATTCCAATCAGGTCTAATAAGGTCCAATAAGGTCCAAATAGTCAATGTTTAATAAACATTTGTATTATTGTCCATTATTTTGTTATTCATAATTTCATATCACTATTAGCGGATTATGTTATTATTAGAATTTTAATTAAAGTACCACAATGATTATATAGTATTATACTTGTATTAGTGTCTATTATTTTATTATTTATTTGTATTATGCCTATTATTTTATTATTTATTTATATTATTTATTTATATTATTTCTATTATTTTATTATTCATATTACTATTAGCTGATTATGTTATTATTAGAATTTTTTATTAAAGTACCACAATGTATATTATTATACTTGTATTATTGTTTATTATTTGATTATTCATATTGCTATGAAATAATATTATAATCATGGTCAAATAATTAAGGTTAACAATAATAATAATGATTATAATTACAATATTTTGCAATAATAATTATAATTACATTATTTTGTTATTTATTTGTATTATGTCTATTATTTTATTATTTATTTGTATTATGTCTATTATTTTATTATTTATTTGTATTATGTCTATTATTTTATTATTTATTTGTATTATGTCTATTATTTTATTATTCATATTAAATTTTTTGCTTTTCTACTAGTGTTTTATAAAATCAAAACAAGACTATTAGATATATTAGTGGTGAAAGTTATATATAGGCAAATATATAAATAGTAAATTTTTTTGTTAAATTAATTATCATGAGAGATAATTAATAATCATTATTTTTTAAAGGACGAATTATAATAATTATTACTCCATAAAAAAATTTGAGGGTAGTATTTACGTTAGTGGTAATATTTATGTTATTAATGATCAATTTTTTTGTCTAATAAGGTCAAATAAGTTTCAATCAGGTCCAATAAGGTCTAATAAGTTTCAATCAGGTCCAATAAGGTCTAATAAGTTTCAATCAGGGCCAATAAGGTCTAATAAGTTTCAATAAGGTCAATAAGGTCCAATAAGGTCCAATAAGTTCCAATCAGGTTCAATCAGGTCCAATAAGTTGAATCAGGTCCAATCAGGTTTAATAAGTTCCAATAAGTTCAGTTCAGGTTCAATAAGTTCAGTTCAGATAATGTCCAATAAGTTCAGGGCCAATAAGTTGAATAGAACGCACCCTAAAACTATGAAATCCAATCCGAAAAATAAATGCACAAAAACAGTCCCATAAACAGCTTCAAAAGACAATCTCTGAGGGTGTTGATTGCTTGAGCATATTGTGATCATCATGGTCCGCCAAAGGACCAACTTAAACGAGAGAAGAGCATTATTAACCATATCAAGGTTCAAATACCCAATTCTGAAGATTTTGCTGGCAACTTAAAGTTGTTGTACTGTGCCAAACTCCCAACTCCCATATGTCCAGCATCAATTTCGTTAATGATCTATAACTTGCTATTTTGATTCTTTAACACTCAAAAGTTAAACCTCTATTTTTCAAAAGTTCTTTCTAAATAAAAAGCCAATTACCAAAGAAAGTATGAGCCAGGACACTAATATTTAGACCATCACCTTAAGTGTCATATGTAATTTTTGAAAGATAAAGAAATTCTTCATTAATGTGAGAAAAAAGAAAGCAAGAAGAGAGCAAGGAGTCCTCTTAAAACACTAATTGGAAAAAGACATAGTATGTAGCATAGAAAAGCATCATTGAGAAGTAAGAAACACAATTCTCTCAAACGAAGACTTCCAACTCGAAAACCTGTCTCAAAAATAGTCATTTCTTTCTATCCACGATACTCGAGATCACATACTAGCCCATAGAATAGTGGTTCCTCCTCCTCCCATACATATTACTATTGACATGGATTGTAAGATCTTCTTAGATCAACCCAACAACTTCCATAGTAGCAACATTAAAACTCTAAATTTGCAAAAACATATGATTGTTATAATAGCATGTGTTGAAATACCAATGATTATTAAAAATAGTCATTACTAATCATTATATGGAAGTTCCAGTGAAAGTTATACAATCGGGATCTTTTTCGAAACAAAAATAAGTGCAAAATGCTAAAAAATCGGAATGAAAAGTGTCCTTAGTCTAACGGATAGGATGGTATAGGTTCAATTCCTATTGGACGCAATTAATTTCCATAATTTTTTTGATTTCCTCCGTCTATTACCACTTGCAATGTTTCCTCTTTTTGGCAATATATTGTCTCTTTCTCTCTCCTATCATATGGAGTTCTTTTTTTTTTTTTTTTTTTATCTCTGTAACTCTCTTCCCTCTTAAATTTTTGTGCACATTTCAACATTGCGAGAATTAAAAAATGAAGGAAGTATCAAAGGAAAAAGGAATGTTGTAATTATCGTAAGATTTTTGGGGGAGAGATGAGATATGATTGGAGATAAAATCTGGGTGAAAAATTATTTTGCAGTGTGCATCTCCATTTCTGTCTGCACAAGTAATATATACAGGTACACCTAACTTACAATTTACAGATTCCTCGATTATGATGGTGAGCTGTGAAGCTCGGACTCGGCCAGCCACCCTGCTGTATCGGTTTCGACACGACATGACACCGGTGCCGACACGGAATCCAAACTGGACGCGGGGAGGAGAAAGTGGACGTGGCATCGATTACCTGTAAACCCTAGATCTGAAAATTGACCTAGAAATACACGATTTTATTTCTTGAGATATTGGGGCTTTTACTCGGGAGGGTGAGTCGTTTACAATGGTCTAACTTTCGTCATCTTACCGGCCACTTCGCCGGCGACGGTAGAGGAGAGAGATATGGAGGTTACTGGGTGCTGTTGTTCTAGAAACCCAGATGGTAAAGATCTCTTCTTTGTTTTATCTAATAATTTAATGTGAGGTGGGAAACCAGAAGGGGGGAGTTGAAAAAATCACGTGAACCAAAAAGTGAAAAAGTAAAGCAATAAAACAGCCTATTAAATTCAAGAAGTAGTACAGCAGACAGCTGTACTACATTACATTTACACCTTTTTGTTTTTTTAGGAAACATTACATTTACTGATTTACACCTCTTTCTCTTCTCTCTCTCAAAAAATAGTAAACCTTTAGCTTCTTTTTCTCTTTTACTTTTTTTTTTTTTTTACAATTATACTAGAGCTTTTGAAGTTAAATCTAGAAAATAAGATTTCCTAATACTTAACTGCCGTGTCCCCGAGTCCATATCCACAATTTGGACTCTTCAAAAACGAGTCCACGAATCCTTAAAATTAGAATTTGAAGTGTCCGACACTTGGACCCGTACCCGAGTCCGACCCCCGTACCCGAGTCCGAGCATCCTAGATGGTGAGACTCAATAATATCTGATAAGAAAATCTTCCTCATCCTGATCACTATCATGAAGGCCATAAAGACAGGTTCAATCATTAAGACATGTGAAAAATCATGCAACTATTCTAGAATTCTAGCACTATCATCTTCTACACTCACATAAAACCCAAGAACCATCATTAAATGAAGCATACAAGGGGTATAATCCAATAACTACTTTACCACAATGCCTCTAAGAGACCACGGCCAGATCACCGTTAGGTAAGAATCTGTAATGAAGAATAAACATGGGTACTACCGTCAGATTTTGATGTAACAAGATAGACATATGGATCCTAGAAGGAACTATACGAGATCTAAATGGATGGTGCTTTTGGAGCCAGACTTAAGGACGTATTCAGTCAACAGTCATCGATCCACCACCAATTGACCTTATCTCCAATAGGTTTTTCAAGAGATAGGAGATGGGAGAACTTAACTACACTTTCAGAGGACAAATTTCTTGTACATCCATACATTTGTTTCCATTAGAACTTTTAAGTTCTTTAAGAAAGAAGCTGGCAGAAGTGCAAATTATTGTCTCTTGAAAAAAACAAAATAGTATTATAAACCTCATTTATAGCAGCTATCCAAACTTCCATATATTGCGGACAGCAAAAAAGCTCGCCATTGTCACGTTAGAATCATCCAATTACACAAAAAGCTACAACCTCAAGATAAAAGAACTCCAAGCATAAGAGTGCGTTCTCTTCACATTATTTTTCTTTAACTTATGTGATCTGAACTTATTGAAATTTAAGTACACTTATTAAAATTTACTAAAGCTTATTTTATAAGGTGTTAGAACTGAGTCGAACTTATCTACACTTATTGATATTATTAGAGCTTATTGGAATTTACTAGATCCTGTTTGAAATGGAACTTATCGAAAACTAGCTGGAAAATATCAAGATAAATCTGAATTTATTAGGCCTGTTTTTTAAAAGGTGAAAAGAACGCATCCATAGAAGTCCTAAAAGAACATTTCACAACCTAAGTAATAGCACACACACCCTTAGGAGGACACAACCATGGAAATTGGGCATCTGGGGGTTAAGGATAAAGATAGAACCCAATAAGATGTTCCGTTCTTTTATGCTTTAGCACTTAAAGAAAAAAAAAAGAGTACATCAAAACTAGCGAAGCACAGTACCACAGTCCACAAGTTCTGAGATTCAACGGTGCAGCGAACTCCTGTTGTTCAGGCCATTGCGAAATGAGGCTTGTGTACATGTAAGGAGCGGAAACAGACTTCTAAGAGAGAGAATGGACACTCTTTCCTACTGGAGACAAGAGTGCGAGCCTGGTGTCAATGGGGGCTCAGGAGTACTAAGTGGGCAGGCACAAATGGGGCTAAGTCGGCAAAGGAAAACTTTGATATTTTGAAAGCTTTCAAATAAGAGGCGACATAATTTTAAGGTTCATTGCGTGCAAAACATCAAGCAGTAAAGCAAAGACAATGATTTGATTGAGGTTCTAGTTCCATTAATCATCACTGGCAAAAGAGGCTTTAATGAAAAATAAGTAGTATTTCTTCAGTGTTTCACTAGAACAAAAGAAACTTCAAGGGTGTGTGGGCTTGCTATTTATTAGTTTTCAACATCATATTGTAGTTGCTCATTGTATGGAAGAAGTCATTCATTGCAGTTTTCTCCCTTCATCTCCTAATAAGTATGAACTTCAACATCATATTTACATCAAGTGATCAACAAAACTCTAAAAACACAAGGACCCCCTTCATAAAATCATATTCGTCAATCTTCATATACATAGTCACTATAAAGTTTGAAGGAAAAAAATAAAACAAAAAATGATCTCCTAAGTCAACTCCATTTAACTACTTCCTGACCAATACAGCTAGTCAACCATCTGGTAGCTAAATCTCTTGCATATTACGGATTCTATCCAATCATACCTTCATGATGAAACCCCAAGTGTAATATCTACAGGGAGATATTCTTCTTCCGCTCACGTGATTAAAATATAAAAACTACATAACTCCAAGTACATGGCTTCTTCAGTCTCTAAACCCCATACTTAAAAAACACCAAACCAAACAAAGAAAGTAAATAGAAAAATGGCAAGGGCAAGTGGAGAAAGGATCATCAGTGGAGAGACTGCACAACCCAGAAAGCTTTCCTTGTCACCATAAAGGCTATAGCTTAGAATATATAGGCTGAAAGAAAGTGATCAGCTATCTAATAAGAGTAGAAATGGTGGAGCCACGGAGGAGAAGCTGACATGTCTGATGGGGGCCTCTATCTAGGAGAACTTTCTTAGCTCAGAACAGAGTACAATAGTCTTTACTCTCTAGACAGAAATCTCTATGCCCTTAAAGCGAATATGACATATTCAGCAAAGACCAGGAGACAGTCACATATTGAGAACATTTTACAATGTCAAATTATGTTCCACTAACTATTAGTCACTCGCAAGTATCTCTATTATATAAAGGAAGAGGGGAGGACTCGTATCTACCCTTAATTAGAAATATACCTTCAAATATAAAAAAACGATCAAACTCATCTTTACCAATTTAAAAAACAATCAAACAAGGCCAAATTACACTGTGATTCTACCGAATTTCAAGGCAGTTTCTCAACTCATTAACTTCCTTTCTTTTAGTTAACAAGAAGGATTTGGATAGATGTAATTACGCAATTTAACTTTCTATTGTGCATATAAGACTAGTTCACTGCATATGGTAACAACAAACTTCCCAGGATATATGACGTCAATTAAAGTGTGGTAAACACAAATTCTTCTCAAGTTTACTAACCACAAACTGATCTAAGCTCCCCAAGTGCCAATATCAATGCAGAAAAATCATATAACAAGAAGATAAAGGGTATAGAATTCCGAGGTAAAGAAATGGAGGCACCTAGTTTTGGTGCATGTTTAGTTCAACTCGTAGAAGAAATAATTGTTACCTTTATTGTGTGTTTGGTTCCACTGTCAAGAGTAATGTAATGTGTTAGCATAAGGTTGAGCACAAAAATATGGAAACTAGAAAATGTAATTTCCAATTTTTTGTAGATCTGAGGTATTGTTTTCACTTTCTTTGATGGTTTAGTTGGAAATTGAATGTGTGAATTTCAATTGTTAAAATCTTAATTGCTAGTTAATACATTATTAGTGAATCAATTGTTAGTTTATTGCAGATGTAGGAATGTTTATGTTAGTGAATGGAGCATTAGTGAATGAATTATTAGTGAATTGTTAGTTTATTGACAATGTGGGAATGATATGTTAGTAAATTGTTAGTTAATGAATTATTAGTGAATGGATTGTTAGTTTATTCAATTTATGGGAATGATATGTTAGTTAACGAATTGATAGTGAATAGATTGCTAGTTTATTGTATTAGGGGGAATGAATTTTGTGATTGTTTTTTTTTTTAAATGTATGAGTAATTGAAGATGAATTATGTGATGATTTTTACTTTGAGATTGAATTGGTGATTGATTTTGTTGTTTCGCGATCTTGATTGTTTTTGTTGAAATTATTATTTGATTGGAAAATTCACAAGAGAGAGCTCAACTATTACCCATTTTCTTTTATATGTCCCAACCATAGATTATTCCCTACAGGTCCCAAGTTTACTTTCTTGTGATTTTCATACGTCCTGATTACTTAGTTAGAAGGTAAGATTTTTAAATGTTTACCGTCTTTGAATACTTTCAGGGAGTGACAAAAACCTATAAAATGGGGCCAACATTTTAAAATCATACCTTTTAAACCATTTATAAGTAATTCGGGATTTATAAAAATCACAAGATGGTAAACTTAGGACCAATTAATAGTTGGGACCTATAAAAGAAAATGGGTAATAGTTGGACCCGCACTTGTGAATTTCTCCTATTTGATTTGATTGTTGAGTATGTGAATTTGAAATATTTTGTTTATGAAGAATGATATGATATGCTTGCTGAATTATGAATGTTTTAAATCGTATTGTATGATGTGAAGAATTAAAATATAGTGAATGTTTTCATTACTGTTGATTTGCGATGATGAATTGGGTGATGATTATTCGTATTGTAAAATTACCCTACCCTTCTTTGAAAATCCTGGATCCGCCCCGGATGTTGTTCACATATTATCTATCTAAAATAGTGAAAGGATAGGAAAATGGAGGAAAAGAAAATACCAGGAACGGTGTGATAACCATGAGCATAGTAATTAGAAGCGACGGTAGCGCCAGGTGGAGGAGCAGGTTGAGGGAAACCGACAACTGGTTGAGTCGGTGGCCGGGTGTAATATGCAACACCTTGAAAAGTACCGTATTCATATGGTTGTTGTTGTTGTTGTTGACCAAACGAGGCCGTAGGATACGGAGGGGCGCTGGCACCGGAAGTGCTGGTCGTTCCGTTTCTTTCTTTCTCAGTCATTTTTTTCAGGATTCGTTGCCGCAAAAAAAGACCTTTTCGTTTTTATTTTTGTGGGTTTTATTTGTTGATGTGGTTTTGATGATGATGATTGATGATGATGAGTTGTTTTGAGTTTGACACGGTTTTTAGCGTGGCGTTACCAGGGTCTAACGGTCTGTTTAGCTATAAGCCTACTAGCCTTCATATGCACGCGATGCGTGTGTTCATTTCAAAATTTGTTATTCTATTAGATACTCCATTCGTACTTTATTTATGATTAAACTTAAATGTGAAAAATTCAACACTTAGATGAATTTAGATACTTCTTCTGTTTTTTATTAGATGTTACACTTTTCAAATCACGGACTCCTAAGTAATTTTTGGAGAGGAGAGAGATAGAGAGAATGAAAAACAAAAGGGTCCCATGTGAACATGTGATAGGAGAGAGATAGAGAGAAGTTATTACCCAAAATAAAAGTGTAACATCTAATTTAAAACTTCCTAAAATGGAAAGTGTAACATCTAAAAAAAAATGGACGAAGTATATTAATTCGCTAATGTAAAAAAATAAAAAGATTGTGAGTGATTGTTAACATTAATTTTTTGTGAATGAATATTGAACAGAAAGAACAAAAATAATGAGTTGGTTTAACTGAATTAAAGAGTATCAAAGGTAGTGAATGTTCAGACTTTTTATGTGCACGTTATGTATGCATCTTTTTTTATAAGGTATAAATATTTTGTCCATTTGATTTTTGATTGAAGTATTTGATGCATATACCATTTTAAAGTTGTTTTAAATGGCAAGTTGAAATGAAAATTTTTAAATGATTTGCTTTTGTAATTTTTTTCATTCCATTAATTAGATCATTAAGGGTATTTTAGTCACTTCAAAAGAGGACACCACACCTCCTCCCTTGGCTTATATAATAGAGATAAGCTTTTAGCTGTGAGCTTATGAGCTGCAGCTTTTTGGTGCCTAACTAATTTTCTAAATTATATGTGTTCGATCCTCTAAAAAAAAAAATATTATATGTGTTCAGTAATTAATAACGTATGTCAATAATATGTAAAAATGATATTTTGTAACAAAAGATACTCAGAAAGTAATAGTCTTAATTATTGTCAAAAGTTACTCAAAAGCTAAAAGTTACCTGAAAATTGCCTTCAAAAGTTGCTTTAGTGAATACCATAATAACTTCCCTCAAAAAAAAAAGAATACCATAATAACTTTTCAAAGCTAAAAACTACTCCATTCAATTCCAAAAGTTCTTCCTACTTTGACCAATTTTCCATGCGAAAAGATTTCAAATAGAAACAATAAAAGAAAACAGATGAAGTACTTAAAAGCTACCTCAAAAGCTGAATTGAATATATTCTTAGCCAATTAGCCGTGTAACTCACTGATGGTATTCATGAACCATAGCAGTGGAGAGAACGAGACTAGGCTAACATGAACCCGTCGTAGATTTGGCACTAGATGTGCTTGGTCTGGGCTGAATTCTTTCATGTTTAGGCATGTGTGGTGACTTGTGGTCGATTTAATTTCTTAGGTGCTAAGGGAGTAATATGGAGATTTTAAGTTTTTTAACTAATCAAGAACACAATATATGTAACAATCGGTATTTTTTTTGAGTGGAGAATTATTTGTACTTTGCAGTGGGCTTAGGCGATACAACATAGAAACCAATAAATGTGTTGAGTTTGGATTGACATGAGCATTGGGCCACAACCTAGAATGGCCCAATGCCATCTTGCTTGCGGTTAGGATATTCTTTATTTTTTATATAAAGGATGTCATAAGCATGAGTGCATGCAATATTTGATTTTAGGTCATTGTTAAGAGTACTCCCTCATATGAATTTACCAAATTAAACTAGTTGCTACTGCATCGTGTTAAGGTTATAGTGTATTTTGAGAAACTATCTTTGCATTTGTCAAAAGTTTGATGCGTTTACAATAATAGTGAATCACTAACGCAACTTTAAGATTAAAAAATTAGCCTAATGTTTTGAATTTAAGAATAAAAAATTATCCCAATGGTTAACCAATGACACCATCATGAGGGTGGTTGTAGAACTAGAATTATGTCCAAGTTAGTGACATTAAAAGAGTTAGGCATATAATACTCCATCCGTTTCCTAAATATCTTTCCTCTTTCTGTTTAAGTGCGTTCCCAAAAGATCTTCCCTCTTTTACTTTATTCCTTATTTGGAATTTTTTTTCTCTTTACCCTCTCATGTCCCTATCATATGGTCCACCATTACATTAATAATTCAATTTTACTTCATTTCTCTCTCCTACTTTAACCCCTTTTTATTTGTTTATTTATCTTAACCCCTTTCTCTCTCCTACTTTACTCACCCCACATAACACATAAATGGATCTTCCTTGGTATCTGTAGGAACAGTAACAAGGAATATCTTTAGGAAATGGAGGGAGTAATAAATTATACACCAAATATCTCCAATGTTTTGAAAATTCACCATACACTCCTAAATTTTTCAGAAATACACCCTTAGCATTAACCTCTAATTATTTATTAGCTCTAAATTAATCATCAATCTAAAAAAGGTTGCCCTTTCTATATTGTGTGGTGCTCATAATATTTTCTCATTAGAGACCTATAATAAAATTAGAATGATATAGAGAAGTTTAACATGGTTGCACAAGAATGATACACAAAAGTCAAGAAAATGATGATCCAATAGTTTTGGCAAAATTAACTTTTTATGTTACAAAGATTGTTGTTTTGTATCTCCAAACTAGTTTTAGGACCCGTGCATTATGCACGGGAGTATTAATTGCTTTATAACATAACTAAGGAACAATAAAAAAATAACAATGACGCAGATAACCCAACATCATAAAATCATCATATATGAGTGATCAAACCGTTAATTACATATATAACATTTTAACTCAATCTATATGTTTGCAAACACTTCCTTGTAAACTACATTTATTGTACTTGTACGTGCTCCGTGTTCTTCATCAAAAGGAAGAATCTTTAGACCTTTTTTGCTCGTAACTCTGGAAACAGCAACATAAAATGGCTATGGCTAAAAATAGGTCTCGGGAGATACAAGCCTACATGAGACAAAGATTGTCCTTGACTTTTATTTATAGTCATAGAAAAGCAAACCATTAAAGGAAATTGATGTCTCTGAAATATGAAGGAAACTTGGTGGAGTCCTACGGCGTCAATATCATTCTTGAGATAAAAACTTTTGCTCCCACATTACTTCCGGAAATAACAGTAGCTTTAATAACACGATTACCTAAATGATTGACGACTAACCTCATTACATAATCCATATGTTTTTATCAATATTCCTTAGAAGCATAACTGGCGCACCAACCTTTAATCGTATGCTATGATTTGGGAGACTAGAGAATTATATTTTATCGAGGAATTCAGTGGAGTATATTTCGTGGACTCCAAAGTTTCCGTCCTCTTTGCTTATAGCATCCGAACTTTAAAAGACTTTCTCTTCTCCAGGATTGGTAGATAGAACATGATCATTTACTATCTCCACTATCTCATTTGTTGGGGCCAAAATAGCTCTTTCTTGGAAATATTTAGCTTCCCAAATATGCTCATGTAGGTCTGGGTATGTGCTATCAACAATTGCCGAAATTGGATCGGCCCATGATCTATAAGGATATCTTTTGCAACCTCGATAACGACTTCACCATCATTAGGACCCCCAGCCTTTCCATCTCCTACGCTTAGTATCCACTCTGAGAATTCTCGTAATCCATCAACAGAAGATTTCGAGGAACCTGATTGTAATCTCATATTGTGAGTAAGTCTTAGGACCTTACACGAATCCCATAAGTAAGACGAATTAACGGTGGTGAACACGATATCTTGCCCAGTTCCCTTCGGTACAACTGGTAATATCTGCCTGAAATCACCACCGAATATCATCACTTTTACCTCCAAATGGTCGATGAAAGTTATCCTTATCAACCAACCTCATTATGTCCCTCAAACTTCTATCAAGTGCTTTAAAATAATACTTATGCATCATTGGAGCTTCATCCCAAATGATTAGTTTTGTCTTAATTAGAAGAGCAGCTAAATCCGACCCAGGGCGAATGACGACGCAAGTAGAATTCTTAATTACATTCAAAGGGATACCAAATCTAGAATGAGCTGTTCTTCCTCGTGGAAGGAGGAGAGAAGCAATTCCACTCGAAGCTATCGGCAATACAATTTCACCCTTCTTTCTTATTGTAGCACATAATGTCTTCCAAACATATGTTTTACCCATCCCTCTGTAGCCATAAACAAAAAATGCACCTCTTTCTTGACTCGACACATCATCCAATACTTCCCAATAAATCATCGACTGCTCATCAGTTAAACCTTTATACAATTTGTCATGTTCCAAGGTCATTTCCTCAATGTCATAAGAAAACTCATCTGCTATGAGCTTGTTTTGTCCTTTAAACATGATTAGTTCATCTGGAAAAGGTATTCCACTTAATCTACGCAAGCTGCTACCATTACTTTGGAGCATGGTTTGAATCTCAGCCAATGCAAAAGCTTCAATTTGATCGTCAGTTAAATGGAGAGCCGTGAAAACATATAAAATAAATACAGTAACCTATATTAAGTATGCACGTTGCTAAAAAATATCACTTTTGACTCAACAATGTTATCGTAGTTCTTTACCTTTTTTTTTGAATAGAACGCTGCTTGTAAAGAATGTCATCAGACAATAACCGCCAAGTCTTTTGCCAAACTTCCTCCGGCTTCGACATACTACCAGATAATAGTAACATGGAGAACAAATGTCTTAGATAATGCCCTGATTCTGTAAAACATGCTTCTGTTATTGCGTCAACATATTCCTTGTCATCATCAAGTAACCCCCTTGCATAGCAAGCTTCCTTGCATGTAGGATACACTACACCATCAACCGTTCTAATGTCTTCGTAGCCTGTCGCGCCTTTTACAAAATTCAGTAAAGTTCTAAGATATGTTCACTAGTAGAGAAACGTCGATTTGCGTCAGACCTGGGACCCCTATTTGCGTCGGACATAGGTCCGACGACACAGATCTTGACGCAAATGACCAATAAGTGATCTGCGTCGTATCAAGAAACGATGCAGATATTTTAACCATTTGCGTCGCACGTAGCATACAATGCGACGCAAATGACCAATTTGCGTCGCACAGTACACAAGGTGCGACGCAGATAGCTCTTAAAAGTACCAACAAGATAGTCTGAAATATGCATTTTCCATCAGCATTCATCTGCATCGCACACAACACAACATGCGACGCAGATGTGGTTTTTTAGCTTTATATTTTTGTTTTTTTTTCATATATATATATTTTTTTGATAATTGGTGTTATTTTATTCCATTCATAACTTTGTATACAATACTTTAATACAAGTCTGCTGCCATACAATTTGGAACAAGAGTACAACAGACTTACAGTGAAATAGCTAAATAATTGCCCGAGTTTCTTTCATATACTAAACGAACATTAATAATGTAAAAATTTAAGGGCAATGTGAAGAGCCAATGTCCAACATTAGTAACATGTATTTTATATTAATTATGTTGAATATATATTACAAAATTTAGAATGAGAGATGAAAATATGTAAACTAGATATAAATAAATTACATTACAAATGTAGAAAACATGTAAAATTAAAATGATAATAATCGAGGACGAAGCACTGCCAACATTTTCCGACGAAGAAGACGAGAAGAACCAAACACAGATTTGCAATGAAAATAAGAATTTCAGAGAATTAAAAAAAAAATCCTAGATTAGGATAAATGCCAAAAAAAAGTAAATAAAAAATCAGATATAAAAAGTAAAAAAAAAAGAAGGCCGTAATTTTCATATGCATGAACTAAATCTAGAACGTTTTAATTTTTCACATCGGAAAATAAAAAAATGAATTTTCAGATCTGATAATTAAAACATAAAATAAGATCTAAAAAATTAAAAACGAAATAGACTATGATAAACGCCAAAAATAAAACATAAAATTAGATCTACAAAATGAAAAAATGAAAAAACGAAATTGTAGATCTGTAAAAAAAAAACAAACCTGTCAAGAGAGAGAAAGAGTTTTCGAGGCGAGAGAAAGATATTCATCCATGGCGGTTTTCGTTGTTCACTGACACTGCTCGTTCTTCAAATTTGTTCAATGTTCACTTTTTCGTTGTTCGAAAATAATCGAGGACGAAGCACGGTTAAGAGTTTCGTTGTTCGAAAATATTTTCGTTGAGAAAGAATTTCAGAGTATTCATCGCTTTTTCATTTGAGAGAGAGGGTGAGGGTGAGGGTCAGAGAGAGAGTGAGTGAGAGGGTGAGAGAGATAGAGAGGGTTTGAGGGTGAAAGGATTTTGAGAGACGCTACTGCCATATGAATAACTTCCTTCTATGTGCTAGGGTTTGAGGGTTTGAGTGAAATAAGAGGTCAAGGGCTCTAGCTAGGATTTAGAAAAAGCGAGTTGGGTTTTGGGGCTGATTTGCGTCGGATGGGACAAGGAGTCCGACGCAAATTAGTTAAGTACGACGCAAATAGGGCTTCAAATTTCATAAATGGATGCAGCAATGTGCGTTGGATGGACCTCAGTGTCCGACGCACATGATTTATATGCGTCACACATCAATAGGGTACGACGCATATAACCCGTATCTGGTGTTTATACAATGATGTTTTGCGTCGTTTTGCCTTTCATGCGACGCAAATGGGGCAACGCAAATCGTCATTTTTCTACTAGTGGTTATTCTAGTATAAACACTAGATCAACTACAAGAGGGGGGGGGGGTGAATTATAGTTGGGAAGATTTTCAAACTTTTTGCGGATAATAAAACTTGAAAGATAATGAAGAAAAATAATACAAGGAAGAACACTAGAAGATCCTTTTAACAAGGTTCTCTTCGTCAATTCTTTAGGAAGAAAACTTGCTCTTTTATTTATGAAAGTTATTACAACTTATTATAAATCAATCCTCACTCAGTTCCTCTAGGAACCAGTTGCCAGTCACCTTGTTCCCCCTGAACATGTGACTTTCCTCACTTGACTTTACTAGAAGTCTTCTCTTTCTCTTTTCTCACTCTTGAATACAAGATTTGAGTTCTCTCAACCCATACTATAAGAATATTACAAATGTGTATGTTAAATGAAGAAAAAATTACAAGAAAAACTTTCTAAGTAATGATTGACTTTTTCTCGCATGAAAGTTCTTAAATTTTTCTTCGAATAATTTCTTCCTTAAATAGTTGTTGCAATACTTCCTTCATCTGGACATGTTTTGCTCCATTTTCTCCTCAAATGGCGCGAGTGGAGTAATGGAGATCATGGCCTGATTTTCGCTGCACTTCCTCCACTCTTTTTGTAAAGGAAATAAACTACCTTCCACTAACCGTTAGTGGAAGCATCTTCATCGAGTTGGTTCGAGAGCTTTAAGGAATCAGCTCCACATTGTATGCCATGCCATTTGAGTTTGTTGGAGAACTACAAGGGATCAACTCCTCATTGTATGCCACACTATTTCCAACTGATTTCACGCATAACAACAACAAAATATCTACTAACTTAAAGAATCTTTTATCCAAATATTCTAAGTTACTAGAATATTAAACATACCATATGATAAAGATTCAAAAGTATAAGATAAATATCTTGACTTAGATTAAATAATTAATCTTTCTCAACAAGATATAAATGCAAATTAGAATATTACATTATTTTTTGTTTTTTATAATTTCCGCTTAAATAATACTATATAGTAAAATTAACCTAAGTATTTGGCATCATCAAAACATGAAATACAACAAGATAGAACTTCTCTCCAGATCCTGGTGAGACGTGGTAGATTCGTCCTATTGTGAAACCTTTAGCTCTTGGTGTCCACTGTATTTGAGCCTGTTTTCAAACAAATTTTGTAGGGAACTCAACATAAGTAAGCTCTCTAGATTCTTCATATTTTTGGTTACATTGCATCCAAGATAGGAATTTCGTATTGTCAATATGAGGTCTGTCTAGTACAGATTCCACACCCGTATGGTCATTAAACAAAACAATTTGCTCTCCTGGTAGATGAAAACTTAATCTTTCGACAGCAGGTGTTCGATGATGGATGCTGAATCCAAAAATCCTCCAAATTGCTTCACATGCCGAAATATATCGACAATCATAGTACATCTTTATCTCATCTATTTCTTTGGCTTCACCTTCTTTCTGTTTATCTTGATAAGCTGCAGCTGTAACCCTATCATATCCCTTGTTTATATATTTGAATAAATATTTAATTGATCTAGATTGGTTACACCATTCAACGTTTATATGTCCTTGATATTTACGAAGCAATTCAGCATTATACGGAATAACATACCGATTATCAAGATGAACCCCACTCTTCTCAAATGTAGATCCATTATCTCTTTGCCTGTACACTAGATATCCTTCATCATCCACGCTAGTAGCATCATTGAACCTCTTGGGAAGATGCTTACTACATTGCTTGTCAATCATTCACGGAGCATTTGCATTTGCTGAACCACATAGACCATGCATCATATACTCACTGACGGTTTGATATAATTCGTGATCTTCACATTTATCGGGCAACTCAGCACAAATAATCTTATCAATATCTGAAGCAACAGGGTATTTGTCTTCTTGATGCATGAACAACAAAATATGAGCGTGCGACAAACCACACTTTTGGAATTCAACTGTATATACCACTGAAAATCTGAAACAGAATATGCAAATTAAACAATTAAAGTAAAAATGATACATAAAGCCATTTAGTATGTTGTACCTTGCAACAGTGTTCTTAATTTCATCCTCAGAATCGTATATGTAAAGCTGGGAAAACTTTTGTCGTGCACCATCAGCAGGCAATAAAGTACCTATCAAGTGATGATTTTGACCACCAATCTTGTAATTGTATGGACCTTGACCTTTAGTTGTAGGTGCAATAATCCTTCTACCCATCGATGTAAACGAATACATCATATTATAACCTCTTATATTTTCAAGAAAGTGGTTGCTTCTATTATGTTTCTTCTTTAATAGATCATAAATAATTTGATGTGGATGTTTTAGTAGAGGTAGTTGAACCTTCCCTTACATGCAACATAACGAAAACTTCGGCTTGATTGTTTTGTTTATCTTGTTAACTCTCTCGTCAAACCACATTTCTGCCCCACAAAACTCACACACATATGTAGGGTCTCCTAAACCCGAGTAGCTCTCTGTGAAAAAGAAATTGCATTAATAAAATATGCGATATAAATTTTAATGAATAATGAAAGACAGCAAATAATAATAATCATTATGTATTTTACATGATTTGCAATAGTTAGTAGAAATTATATGCCTACCTATGACGATATCCATATAATTGACGTTGTTGTCACTATCGTCTTCTTTAGCACACTCATCTTGAAAGGTAGTATTTTATTGGTCATGAGAAGTTAATTCAACATTTTCATCTTTATAGATCAGTCATAAACAAATAATACATTTTAGATTTGATATGAAAAGTAATGGAAATAATACATACCTATATTAAATAAATAAATAATAAATTAATACCGTTTATAATTTTGCATGTAACTGATTTAAGGATATTTGAACTTTGAACCACATGTCTCTTAGGTCTAACCTAATTATGAGATTGTGCCAATTCCTCATGTCTCCAGAAACCATAGAATTGCCTATTATTTTTGCGTTTTAGTTAATCGAAACTAATAAATGAACATAATTATTGAATATCATCATGACTTTGAAAGTAGATAATGCATACCTCGAGTTCCTTTTTCTAACAAAATGAGCTTTATCTTATTTCTGGCAATATATGAAGGAGATTGTTTCACTAAAGTAAATTTCAAATAAATATGATCATGTGATTTTGTATATTATTTTATTTTATCGTTTAATATAAATAATAATCACTAAATATCGAAATATATATATATATATATATATATATATATATATATATATATATATATATATATATATATATCATATACTGTTAATAACAATGCTGGTAGGATTATTGTTAGAAGTAATTGTGTCTAGTGGTGCCTCAAAAGACGATTGAGAAGATGATGATTGTAAATCTAGAACAAAAGAAATTGGTATTTTCATTTATGTTAATAAAAAAATTAAAATTGAATTAGCATATAAAAGGAATTTATCATATATTTACCTTTATACGCCAATGGAATAGTACAAACAATACTTGAATAATTAACTACATTGCTTATTGAGGTGAATGAAAAACGGATCCATCTGAAGTAGAGGTGTCAAAAACTGGGCCGACCCACAGGTGAACCCGCATGCGACCCAAACCCAACCTGTTTCGAGCTGAGAGTGGTCGGTTGGGAAGCCGATCCATTCCGACCCAGCGTCCACCAGTTTATAGTTTAACCCGTGGATTTGGTAACCCAACCTGAATTGGGCCGACCTAGTTTGACCAGTGCCCAGTTGCACCCGTGAACAACGACCTAGACCCAATCTGTTTCCGACCTAAAATAACCCGCACCCAACTTCACCCGCCAATGACCTAGTTAAACCCACCCAGTTACCACCCAACCCAGCTATCACCGACTCAGTTCTGACCCAACCTAGTTATGACCCAACCCAATTTCGACCCAACCCAGTTACCACCCGACCCAACTAAACCCGACCGAACATCATTCTTACGCAATACAACCGACAATGAGTAAATGAGTACATTTTTTTTGTCAATTTAAATAATTTTTGAACAGAAAACATTTCGTCACTTTTTTTGTTCAAAGTAATTGACAAATATTATTTATCAAGACATAAATACATAATTAAGATCTCTATCATTTTTAACCACCTCATTTAAAT
The DNA here is from genome assembly GCF_026745355.1 of Beta vulgaris subsp. vulgaris. Taxonomy (NCBI): domain Eukaryota; kingdom Viridiplantae; phylum Streptophyta; class Magnoliopsida; order Caryophyllales; family Amaranthaceae; genus Beta; species Beta vulgaris. The sequence goes on from NC_079209.1 coordinate 23,964,905, forward strand.
TTGAAACCCCCAATATTCAACCCCCATGTGGTTGTTTTTTGTTAAGTTGTCCATTATACAATATTTTAACGGTAAACCAAGTGGTATTATTAAGGTTTGCTGTTTTGGTATATATGACATAAAAAGTTAAAAGAATTTGCCAAAAAATAACGTATATTAAATAAATATCTAATATGTATTATGTAATTGATTGTAATAACTTAAATACTTAATAAGTATTAGAAATGCTCTTTTTATTTTATCCCTCCAAATCTCCACACTCCACTTGCTTACGTAGAGTTTAGACAACATAAATAAAATATAAAGTAGGCAAAAATAGATAAAATAAAATCATAATTGGAGTATTGGACAAACGAAAATAAAATAAAAATAGAATTGGACAAAAGAAATTCCAAAAAATTTCGTTTCATTCCACTTTGCAAGTTTCTAACATTCATTACAGTGTTAGGTTAGTCATTACCGATAGCAAAAAATTACACGAAAAAATTACATCACAACTAGCAACCAGCAAGGCAGCAAGTCAACAACTAAACCCTCCTCGGACGATTAGAAAACAGTGTTTTTCGGGGTCCAAATCCCCGGTGACGCAAGGGCTCATGGGTATCTCATGGCCATCATTAATGAGAGTGTGATCCCATTCTTCTTCAACCATAAATCGAGTGAAAATCCCATCCTTACCCGACCCAACCATGTGAACACCACCACCACCCGCCATTTCACCACCACCACCAGCCTTTAACCCACCACCAGCAGCCTCTAACCCACACACAATCACCTTTCGAAACACATTTTTCTTCTTTTTATTTTTTCCTTCCTCACTAGCTTTGTCAAGAATTTTAACATCAAGTTCTCTACATCTTAGAGATCTCCTAAAACCCACTCTCTCATAAATCACCTTACCCTTTCCTTTATCCATTTTTGCAGTGATTCTAAATAAAAGGAAATATAAGAAACCAAAGACAGATTTTTGAATGAAATAAGGCAACCAAAGAATATATAAGTCTTGGACGAACACTTAAACAACTACAAGAGGGGGGGGGGGTGAATTATAGTTGGAGAGATTTTCAAACTTTTTGCGAAAATAAAAGAATGATTGAATAAGAAAGAAATAATTGCATGAATAAGAAAGAACTAGGAACACGAGATTTTTACAAGGAAAACTTCCTAGGCCCAATAGGAAGAAAAACCTCCTAGGCCCAATAGGAAGAAAAACCTTGACCACGAGGGATTTTGACTCAATTCTCTTTAATAACTTTAGGCCAAAAGATTCTCTTTTGTACAACCTAAACTTGGACCAACTCTGTTCCACTAGGACCTAGTTCCCTGTCAGCTTGTTCCCCCTGAACAGTTGACTTTCTCCCTTGACTTCACTCGAAGTCTTTTCTCTTTCTCTCTTCTCTCCCTCTTTCTCTTTTTCTCTCAAAATGATTACAGACTTAGATTCACTCAACCCAATCTATAATACATCAATTGCTAAGAAGAAGAAAACCGAATGTACTTTCACTAAGAATATTACATAGAAAATTCTGAAAGTATATTTAAAAAGATCGTTACAAACATCTATTTGTAGAGACCTATCTTCTCGAGTTCTTCACCACGATCTTCTCCAAGATCTTCCCCATGATCTTCTCCATGATCACACATAGCTTCAGCCACTTCTCCATAATATGTCCGTTGTATTTTTACCATTGGCAGTTGGTTAGTTAGGCTTCCATAATCTCAGCCACTAACACACGCGCACCTCCACGTTCACACGCCTTGTAAATAGGTTGGTTGTTGTGGTTCCTAAATTGTAGGAACTACCTCAACGATCTATTTTGGGCGCTTGCTTAGGTTAGTTTTTTGCGGCTCCTTGTTTTTAGGAAAACAAAAAATGCTGCACACAAACTAACTAAACAGAATATTATGGAATCTTAATATATCAAATATTTTCCTCCATAATATTAACAGTTTGTCACAAATAAGGTTTAACAACTTAATCTTGATTAAACTCCTAATCAATTCTCCATAAGTTATTTAACATGTTATTGTGAGGTCTAAAAATAAATAAACTAATGAAAACTGAAAGAATAAATCTAACAAAATAAAATAATCAAAACGGAAAGAATAAATCTAAAACACATGAAATTAAATCTAACATAATAAACTAAAAATGGACTAATAAACTAAAATCAAATAAACTTTAATTATATGTCATTATCAAAATAGTGAAATAACGATATTCCCCCTTTTTGATTATGACAAATAATTAACAAAAATGTTTATGTTTTTATGTTTTGAAAAAAAAATCTAAAGACTAAGACTATAACTCACAAAACAAATAAAATACACAAACTAACTTAAGTAAAACTCTACTGAGACTGGGAACAGGATCAGACTTGAAAAACATGAATAGGAACTAAGATAAAAAAAATTTTAGACACTATATCTCTTCCCCCATTGTAATTATCAAAACAAAGAAATGTACCTGCATCACTAGAGAGTCAACAGTCTAGGCAACAAGCAAGTTGCTCAAACATAGATCTCATAATATTATCCATCCAAACACAAACAAAATAGGCATGCAGAAAGCAACATTATAGACAGCAGATATTACGCAATATGCAGAGTAAGGCAGAAGAAAGTAAAGAAATTAAAGAGAAATTAAAAGTACTTCATGTGTCTCAGAAGGACACAAGAAGAGAAATCCAAAAGATTGTTTAATAATTACAGCCACAAAAAAAACATGTTCAATTGTTCCAAAGTTAAGAGAAGTTAGGGTTTGGATCGTTTGAAGAGAGAGGAGACCACAGAATCAATCTTGGAGAGCACACCATCCACCTTGTTCCTGATCCCAGTATCAGCATTCTTGATGGCAATCAGTTGTTGTTGCTGCTGAGAGTCCAGAACATTGACAGTAGCTTCAATGGCATTGATCCTGGTGTGTAGAAGGGTCAAGGAGTCCTGAATTTCCCGGAATAGCTTGTTAAGCCTAGTTATAGACAGCAACGGAAAATCCACAGTAGTAGAAGGAACTGGATCAGAACCGAGGTGAATAAACACTGTTTCACCTTGATCCTGCTCCTTTAGAGACTTGGACCCAGCCAACCTTTGAATCTTCCTCACAAAACCACTTGGAACCCCCTCTTCATCCAACTTCCTCTACCCACCTCAACCTTTACCGGAGTTTCTTCCCTCTCAAAATCTATCTTCCCATTTACCAACCTCAAACTAAGCCTGGTCAGAGTTTCTTTTGTAAGATAATTTTCTGGCTCAAAAGAAAAAAAAGGGACTGGTAGGAAGTTTAACTTTGCATTGTTTGAAGACAGGAGAGGAGATTTCCATAACCCACTTTGGTGTTATGGGTAATGCGGTGAGAGAGATGTGAAATTATCAAGGAGGGAAGGTTGATTTTTATGTTTTCGGCAAGGCAGTACATAATGGAAAGATCCATTAGACTTGCCTGGGTTCTTTTTGAGGAACGGGGTAAAATGAAACGCCAAACCAGTTGAAATAACAACTTATGAAATGGAGACAATTCTTTTGGATCTAAAGATAAAGCATGTGAATTGCCGTTAAAGAAAGCAAGAATTTGAGCATTTGAAACTCCATTTATGTTCAGCTTAGCCCTACCCTTAATGTAATCCTTGTAACCCTCATTTGGAACATCAAACCATTCCCCCGTTTCTTCTCAGTTATAGTAACCACAGACCCATTTACTATTGACACACAAACACCTCAGTTATGGTAAACCCAGAACAAAATGCTTTCATTTCTTTTTCATAAAGACCCTCATCCACACTAACAATTTTCAACCATTTCTGAAATTTTAAAATTTTCAATAACTCATTCCACTTATTTCTTGTAGTTTTCGAAACCAAGACCTTCTTTTCTTCTGGTTTGTGATTTCTCAATCCACTTAGGAACAACCATCGTTTTGCCTCTATTCCTTGCGACAACCAGTTCTTTTTTGAGATTGCAGATTTGTTCCTGTAAAGAAATTTTTTCTTTATTCAAATTTTCAATCTCAGATCTGTAACCTTTCAAAGGAGTTGATCTTATATCAAAGGAACCTAGAACAGGGACAAACTCCTTCAAGTGTGAAATCTCTAAATTGATTAGATAATTTTCATTTTTCACACTATCATAATATTCTTTGATTTTTGAGTTTTTGTCAAATAAATCAAGGAATCTTGTTTCAACATCTGTTCTCATTTTCTTAAGCTTGTCTATGTGTTCTTTGCAGACCTTTAGGGCTTGTTCAGTTTGTTCACGTTTTTCACGTTTATCTCTACATTCAAGAATTGCATCATAAAGAAGATCATATATTTCAGGCCTGGTTTTACAATCTAAGTCTGACTTAAGACCATGTTGACTTACCTCAACCTTTTCTTCATCTTCTTTTTCATCAATGTTTGCCATGAGCCAAAGGTTTGTTGTTTCTTCAGTTTGTTGTTCTTCTTCTTCTTCCATCTCTGAATCTCCCCAAGCAGCTATCATTGCTTTGCGTACATTTGCCTTAGAGAAAGGTACCTTGGATTCTTTGTTCCTTTCAGCAAAGCGTTCCTTGTTCCTTTCTTTGGTTTTATCATTTTCCGAAAGTGGACATTCCTTGATGAAGTGATCTGTACTACCACATTTATGACAAGCAGTTTTGTTAGAAAATTTCTTAGTTTTACCTTTGAAGTTCCCATTCTTCATGTTCCTATACATCTTTCGAAAATTTTGAACCATGAGAGCTGCTTCTTCTTCTTCTGAGTCCGAATCATCTTCATCATCTGCTTTGAGAGCAATGGATTTTGATTTGGAGCTTTCACCATATTCAGTATCAAGTTGAAGCTCATGAGTCATAAGTGATCCTGCCAGCTGTTCTAAGTTGAACTTAGTGAAGTCTTTTGTTTCTTGTAGAGCAGTGACTTTAGCCATCCATCTGTCCTTAGGGAGACTCCTAAGAACCTTTCAAACCTGTTCCTCGGATGAAATAAACTTTCCAAGAGAAGCTAACTCATTAGTAATGTTAGTAAAACGAGTAAACATATCACTAGTAGGAAAAACATCAAGTGCTCCGGTTAAAAACCATACAAGTGCTCCGTATTTGACCCGTAGCAGACCCCATACGAGCACTTGAGTATTTATCAAGTGCTCCGGTTGAAAACCGGAGCACTTAGATTTACAAGTGCTCCGGTTGTCTTAAAAACCGGAGCACTTGAGAATTTTATTAGGTCAAAATTCCACAAGTGCTCCGGTTGATAAGAGAAAACCGGAGCACTTGTGAATCAAGTGCTCCGGTTTTTTCCTAACAACCGGAGCACTTGACATATTTTTTTAAATAAAAAAAATATTGTTGTACAGCAGCAAGCATAGAACAACAACACTAGTTGGAATAATACAATGCCCACAATAAGCTTATGTACACCCATGCATCAGTTATCCTTTTATATTTTTGAGTGGCTATTTGTACATTGCCATGTTTGAGTTACCATTTTATGCAGTCAAATGACTAATATAAGAAGCATAACTCATAACAGTAACACTAACTTCATCAACAAAAAATAATTACAACACTATACAATTACATCATAACAAAGGCTTGCAGACCTTATCCATATGAGAATCTATAATAGTATCGACATTAATGGTTCTAATGTTGAATGGAGGATGATACAGTAAGAAGAAAAATTTTCAAGGAATTCAACAAGAGGGGAACATAGCAGATTAATCGGACCATTTTTCCCTTTTTTGTGGCAAAAGAGAAATTTGAAGCTTCCGACCAAAAATTCATCACTCTCTAAAGAAAGACTTGGCCTTAATTATATTAATTCAATCAAATCTATTAAAGTGAGAACCAGGGAGGAAGGTAATGAATACCTTGTAATTCATCCTTCATTTGATTGATCTCAGTGGTAATACTCTCCATTTCTAACTTAGCTTCAACCTCCTTCTCCTGCAGTTTTTTGAGGTCATCTTGTAATGCACTAAGGGATGAGTGAATCTGCACAATTTGTGATTCCAAATCCTGATTTTTGTAATATTCCATCCTGCAAAATAAAATAGTAAATAAAAAGTTCACCAAAAATATAGTCCCGATGTAATAAAATTTGGGGAAATCCAAACTACAATTATGCAGTAACCATAGCTAAACTAATACTCGTCGCAGCGAAAAAAACATCACATCAAAGAGAGTTAATTATTTGCATTAATATACTTGAGCTCCACTTAATTATTCACTTCCAGGACAGGTCATTCTGAAAGTATCACATGTTTTTAGATTCTATCATTTTGCAACATGCAAAGATATGTTATAAGAAAATTCAGAACTCCACAGTACGGTAAAGATAGAAATTTCACATTTGCAATTGTAGTTAACAAAGGCTACAATAAAACGGGCATTTTAGTCTCAGGCTTTCAGCCTTTCAAAAAGTTATCAAAACTGAGCATAGCACATTTTTATAAGCCATCAAAATTTTAGTAGCTCGAAGTAAACTTAAATGTAAAACTTTTCAAGTGTCCACCATTCTTGTCCAATAATATTAGTCAAGTGAGCCAGAACCTGTACATATGAGTTCCTCCTTATCATGGGTAGGGTGGGCAAAAATAAGGGGAATATAGCCAGGTCAGTTCTTGTCAAAGCATGTTGATTACACAGTTGCCAAATAATTATAAAACAAGAACCCTTCTGGAAGGATCCATTATCATTGTTAAGGCCAACTTACTTTTTATGTCACTCATTTTCCTGTCTTCAAAGCTTTTAGTACCATATGTACAATTAGGTTACACAGTTGCTATAGATAAACAATGAGAGAGACATTTAAACAAAGAGGTATGTCAAAAAAAAAAAAAAGAAACTTACTGATACTTCAGCTTTGATATTTCGTTACGCAAGGTAACCTTTTTCTCGAATGTCTCTGCATCAGCCGTCAGTTGAGTTTCCTCATATGCCCGAATGTCATCACCGACAGCTTCACTGAAATCTTTGTAAATGCGATCGACAATTTCATTTATCCTCTTCTCCAATAACTTCTTTATTTCACCGTCTCTTTTCTTGATAGTGGCCTCTAACTGCAACAGAATAAGACACACGTGAAATCTAAGACAAGCTCAGTTTATGCTAAATCTACTCGTCGTCTAGAAAGTTGTATACCATTGCATGATCAGGCTCAATCCTGCGAATTTCTTCCTCAATGTTCCTCTTTTCATTCTCCAATTTCTTAAGCTTATCACGAATGCTTTTCTGCACAAAAAAACTAATAAAAAAATAGGGGTAATCACACTACAAAGTAGAATGGGCAAAAAGACATAATAATGGCTTTAAAGATGAAACTAAAATACAATGCTTAAGGAGTTATGAAGACATCAAAATTCAAGACACAGAAAAAAGCGAGTGGATCATGGCGATGCCTTAACACAAGGCACTAAAAGGCCACACAATGGTTCAATATAAATTACCTCTTCTATTTCAGCGTACTTCATCTTCTTTTCCAAGCCACTAATTTTGACAGAGACCTCTGTCTCTTTGAGATGCATCTCCCGGGGTGACTCAGTAGCCTCAAGCAAAGATTCAAGTTGTTCTTTCTTTTTTTTAAGCTCTACAGAATGCAGTAAAGGTTAGATCTAGCAGGAGAAAACTGAGATAAAATGAAGCATAGAACACAAACCTTCAATTTTCTTGTCTTCCCATTTGTTTGACCTTGCCTCCATTCCACCAGTCATAGTACCAGCTTTTGTCAGGAGAGTTCTATCAATACTTACAACTGAAAAAATAAATATGAGTAGGCCCCATAAAACTCTAAAATACAGCATATAGAACTGAAAGAGACCAAGAATTGAAGGGAGACCAAAGAAGGCTATACCTTTAAACCTTTCCCCTGTCCAGCTTAGACGCTTGGCTTCATCAAGATTGTCACAGACTAATGTATTCCCAACACCAAAGAGAATGGCCTTATCCAAGCCGGGTCAAACTTGTCATAGTTAAGGATAGAGACTCAATTCATCAAAGAATTCCTAACATGAGACGAAACAATTATTTAATAGCCAGACAAGCACCAGGGGGATGACTAACCTATTAGAAACCCGCAACAATCAGATGATACCTCGCCTATAACAATAGGAACATGAGAATGGAACCAATGATAGGCCTTAAAAAATCTAGTCCAATTAGTTCAGAACATGAGAATGAAACCAACGCTGGATCTACACAGATCAACAACAAAAACAAGCAAAGAAAAAAAACTACTATCCTGTGAAACATAATAGAGGGAAATAAAACAGTGTTTTGATAATTAGAAGCCCTTTAGTGATTTGGCATGCCAGCAAAGATAGTGACCGAAAAAAAGGAAATAATATTATTGTACAAAGGAAATCGCATGTAAAACAAAAGCTCTTTAGTGATTTGGCATGCAAGCAAAGATAGTGACCGGAAAAAAGGCAACAATAATATTATTGTACAAAGGAAATCGCATGTAAAACAAAAGCTCAAACTCAACCCTAATTCTTCATTCAGTTACATACTTCAATCAAGTAAAATCAATTGCAAATTAGAACAAAAATTAAAATTATGGAAAGTAAGAGAGGGCATACTAATCTTCATTCATGGTTGTGAGTTTACAAATATAAGGGTCTAAAAGGAAATAAATTTACCTCTGCTCACAAGAGCAGCGACGCGAAGAACAGAGAGGAGGAGTTTCGAGGCTTCGACGGCGACGGTGATGGTAGAAGCAGCATACAACGGTGCTAACAACCAGCAAGACCAACGGCAACACCTCTGAAAACAACAACAACAACGGCGAAACAGAGGAGGAGAGAGAAAACGAGAACATCAATGGCGCCGACAAGGGGGAAACTCCAACGAGCCTGGAAGAATTGTTGGCGACGTGCATGCGAAGGTGAGCGGGAGTGTTTCACGGGGTTTGGGTTTTCGGGTTTTCATCAATTGCGGTTTGGGAGAAATTAGTTTTCACGGGGAAGGAGAAATGAAATGAGATTGCATTTCTTTCGGCTTGGGTTTTGTTTCACTAAACCGACAAAATAACAAGGCAGTCTAATGGTTCGAGAATGAAACCAGTTTTGGTTTTTTATTTGGGCCAAATATCGCTCAACTTAAACTTAGAATCCTTAATATACATTATTAATAATAATAATAACTATATAAAATTAATATAACAAATATATTACAACAAGACAAATTAAAATAATACTCCACAACTTAAATAAAATAAGAATTTTCGGAACATAATTAACTTAATAAATATATTTAACGTTTAAATAATTGCGCTTAAAAACAAGGCTATTACAGAGGAACGGTGCGAGTGAGGGTTCTATTGAGAGAGTCCAATACTCCAATTGAGGGAAGTAATTGGGAGGGAGGGATAAGTGGGCTTAATTAGAGAGAGTCGAAAATTAATTACTTCTTATTGGGAGGGAAAATCAAAGTCCAATCAAGTGCTTGGGTTGAATAATCAACCGGAGCACTTATTTCACAAGTGCTTGGGTTGATTAGTCAACCGGAGCACTTATTTCACAAATGCTTGGGTTGATTAGTCAACCAGAGCACTTGTGAATAAGTGCTCCGGTTGATTAATCAACCCAAGCACTTGATAAGTAGCACAAGGAGTTTTTTCCACTAGTGTATCTCGAATGCTTTCCTTAGTCTTCATAGAGAACAATTCAAATTGATTCATAAGTAAATCAATTTTGGATTACTTCATTAGTTCCTTCATGGGTTACTTCTAGTAAATCCCATATTTGCTTTGCGGATTTGCATTCCATGATCCTATTATGTTCATGGGATCCAAGTTCACAATGCAACAATTTAATAGCCATGGCATTTACTTCCATTTTTTCAAAACCAACTTTTTCATAATCAGAGAGGGGTTTTAAAGTTACCTCATTTTTGTCATTTGTAGTGGTGACCTCGAAATCACCAACTTCAATGACTCTCCATACCTGGTAGTTTTCAGCTTTGATGAATATCTCCATGTGGTTCTTCCAGTAGTTGTAGTGCTTCCCATTGAACATGGGAGGCCTTTGCGTAGAGTAACATTCCTCAAGTTTCTCGGTGGTATTCATTGTTCCTTAGATCTTTTTCTCAATAGGGTTTCCTATCTGTCGTGAGTTCTTGCTCTGATACCAATTGTTATTTCCCTAGGAAGACTACAAGAGGGGGGGTGAATTGTATGTGTAGAAATAAACGTAAGTTTTTGTGAAAATTTAAACTTAAACAATTATAACAAGCTAGAGGAACACAAGGGATTTTTACGAGGAAAAACTTCTTGGGCCCAACAAGAACAAACAACCTCGACCACTAGGGATTTTAAACTCAACTCTTTCACTAATTAGGCCAAACAACTTTGTTACAACCTAATTCTATTCTCGAGCCACACCTGAGTTCCTAAACTCAAGTTCCTAAGCCACTGTTCCCTTAACAACAGTTCCTCTCAACTTCACTCGAAGTTTTCTCACTCTTATTAGCTTTACTCAAAGCTTCTCTCTTACAGAACTTCACTCAAAGTCACCTTACCCCAAAAACCAAAATACAATTGATCGAAATAAGGTTAGTGGAATTAAAGTAAGCAAAGAACAAATGGCTATTATGAGAGAATGAAGGCACTGACACTTATTTAGTTAAACTCACTTAATTACTTAGTCAGACACACTTTGGAACTTATTTAGACTTCAATATTTATAGTGACAATAATGTAGAACGTGGGAATTAAAACTATGTTCATGTCGAAAACCATTATCCCCTGATGTTCCTTCCCTTAAGGAACACGTTCCTTAACACATCCCATGATCCCATGATCACTGCTTTGGACGTGGACATGTTATTGTTACTGCTCCTAGATTATAGGAGTTACTTGAGCTTTATCCGGAAATAAGTTTAATTTAAAACAAATTTAATATTAAAACTGAAATTAAATCTTTTAAGAAAATATTATCTTTTAAATAAAATATTTAAAAACCGAATAATACTTTTCTTATCTTTTTAGAAAAACAAAATCTTTTTCTCAAAAAGATTTTCCATAAAAATTGATTTTCTCTTAGATGAAAAACGGTTACCTATTATATAGGCATGACTTACTCAACTTTCATGATTGAACCGTTACACTGCTTCAAGCCTATGTCTAGTTCCCTTTACTTGTTAAGTTCCTTTAACAGATTTGATTAGTGCCTATTCATTTGTTCCTTACAAAGGAACAAACTCTCATTCTCAATTAAGACTGCCAATGTTCCTTACCAACATTACTTGTTCCTTTACAATGGAACTAGAAAATAAAACGCCTTGCTTTATTATTCTTGATCCAATGCTGCTCCAGTATCAACTTGGGAAACATCTTCACTTTAGTCTTCGAAATCCTCACTTGACTTCTTCCTTGACTTAGTATTCTCTTTGTTCCTTTCGATGATACCTTAAAAATCATACACTTAAAATACCTTATTAGTTCACTACTTAGTTTGCATCTTTGTTCTTTTGTCATCAACAAAACTAGGGTTCAACAACAGACTTCATTCATCAATGAGGATAAAACTAATCCTCTCATGTAAAAGCTTTTTAAATTCATTAAATCACATTAGACAACCTTTATGACAACACATCTAAAACTGAATATGCCTCATCAGAAATTCACACTACAATCCTATTCAACCTAACACTGAATAAATGCAACATGGAGTATATTTTGGATGTTTCATCCCATATTATCATTGCGGTTCACACCAACACACACACACACAAACAGAGACAAACACAAACAAACAAAGACAACGAGAGGCAAATAAGGACGAAGAGAGACAAAGAGAGGCAAACAGAGTCAAAGAGAGGCAAACAGAGATAAAGAAAGACAAACAAATACAAAGAGAGGCAAACACATGCAAAGAGAGGAACATAGAGACAAAAACCAAGTAAAGTAACCTACTCAGTTCCATAATTGTAAATTAAACCAAAAAAAAAGGCATCTAAACATTAGGCTTAAATCAAGTAGAAATCATTCAGGCCTCTACTTCACGCTGAATTGATTTGTTGTGCAACATAATATTTTCAATTTAGTCGAGAAGTAGAGCTTAAAACATGATAAACATGCATCTACACACACAATTCAAATTAAACCCTAAATCAACTACCCTAAAGCAAATCATCTTAAAGGCAACAATATGTGCTTAAAGGCAAACATGAACTAGAATCAACTTAAACCAACTCAAGGCAATTCAAATCAATCAATATTGAAGCAAATCAAATTAAAATAAAATAACATCAACCAAAATGACCCTAAATCCTCCAAAGTTATGCAACATTCGAACCTTACACATGACCTAAAATGACCTAACATCAACCCTAAATCAACTAAAATGAGGGAAAATGAAATAAAATCCACCAAATCAACTTAACCCCTAACGACTTGAAGTAACCCAAATGAACTTAAATTACCCTAAATCAACAAAATCAAGCATGACCGAAACCATATACACGACATAAAATTAACCTTATATCAAGTAAAATGACGGAAAATAAAGTAAAATCCGTCAAATCAACTTAATTCAACCCTAAATCAAGAAAAAGTAACCAAATGAAATTACATTGCCCTAAACAAACAAAATCAAGCAAGATATGAATACTCAAAGTCACCTATAATGACCTATCATCAATATAAATCAACTATAATTACACAAAATGGACAAAATCATCTCGGATGAAGCAATATTGAACCATAATCAACTAAAATTAGGGATAATGTAGTACAACCAACCAAATCACGATAAAACAACCCTAAATCAACTAAAATTAACAAAATCAAGTGAAATATACTTAAATCAAGTGAAATGAACATAAATCATTCAAAATCAACTTAATCAACATAATTACCATGAAATCAACTTAAATCATAACACAAAACATTAAAAAATTAAACTGAAATCATAAATCTACACATGCAACCTAAAACGCAAAGAATTTCATGCTTCTAACTGCAATCCAACAAGTAGTTCATTCAAATAAATTAAAAAAAACAGAGGAAAACTTAAGGAGTTGACCGATCTCCCGCAAAATAATTTAGAGGACTCTCGAAAACCTACTCTTGATGGCTTTTATACCAGAAAAGATAGGATCGCCATGAAAAGTTAGAAGCCGTCAGAGCGAGAGAGAAAAATGCGGTGATGTTGCAATTAGGGTTTTAGAGGGAGTTTTGATAGGAGGTTGGTAGGGTTAGATGGGGGATGTTGGGAGTAAGTAAGGTTAGGTGGGAGATGGTGTGTTTTAGTTGGGCTTAATTAAATGGATAGAAGGTAATATTGTGGGCCCTTTTTACCATTTAGAGTACAATTTATAAATGTAGGGCATGTTCTCCCCAACATATTTTTAGTTCAGTTCAGTTCAGTTTAGTTCAGCTCCATTCTTTTAACCATTTTGTTAAATATTATTATTATGTTGGTATAATTTATTTTACTAATTACTCACTTTTATTACTATTATTATTATTATTATTATTATTATTATTATTATTATTATTATTATTATTATTATTATTATTATTATTATTATTATTATTATTATTATTATTATTCTTATTATTCTTATTCTTATTATTCTTATTATTATTATTATTATTATTATTATTATTATTATTATTATTATTATTATTATTATTATTATTATTATTATTATTATTATTATTATTATTATTATTATATGTTGTTGTTGTTTCTATATATTATTTGTTTATTATCGCTTTCCTCATTATTATTATACTTATTTATTAGGAGGAACATGGTTTAGGTCAAAGCACAAATAAACCCACGTTTTTTAGCCCATAAACCAATCAAATCGCGTCAAAATGGTTTATGATGCAATTTTTGGGGTCCGATCTAATCATTATTTTTATTACTAAATATTATTATATTATTAAATATAATTATTAAAATAGTAATATGTTATTAATACTTCTTAGATATTATTGTTATTATATAATCATCATCAAGTATTAATATATTAATAAAAATAATATAAAATAATAATAATTAATTATCATTATTATCATTAATTATTATTATTATTAATTTATGATTATTAATATTATTTATTTATATCTATCATTTAAAAATATCCAAAATACTATTATTATTATTCATTATTATTACTTATCATTATAATTATTGTTTAATATTCATATTATTATTGTTTAAATATTATTTATATATTTATTACATTCAATTTAATTCAATTCAATTCAGTTCAGTTCAGTTGTTCTATGCCGAAGAAAACGGGCCCGTAGTAACAAATAAGAGACACGCCTAAATGGTAAAATCTAGCCACATTTAAAAGATGGAGGGAGTATCTTTTCCAATTAGCGTCCATACTAAACAACATTTTGCGACCTATTGGCAAGTGGTGACCAAAGAAATCGTACCATTATGTCATTGAACGTAGTGGTGTGAAATTAGGATCAACTATTGACATCCTTCCCACTGAGTTGGCAATAGAGGTATGCTGCTTATATACATTATCAGAGATAGCTCTTACTCGATATAATAGTACTTAATGCTGCCTGCTGGTATAATTTGTGTCTGAAAAATGGTTGAATGTTTCTACATTCTTTCCTCTAACTATTTGTGCTTATCTCGAAGGCTTCCCCGCATTCGAAACATCCTGTCATATTTCATTGGGTACTTGGAATACACAAAAGATTTTTATTGGAATACCTCCCCATTTAAAACAAGCTTGTAAAACTAACAAGGGAACACTTACATCTTTATGTGGGTATCCTCGAATGAGAGAATCTGCTATAAAGTAACCTTCTGATTCTTGAGTGTCTAGCATTATTAGTTGCCCTCCTGTATATATACTGGACCATGATATAGGTGATGAGCAAGTTTACATTTCCTTCTGTTTCCTGTGCTGTGTTGAATAAGTAATTCAAAGTTAATGTGTGTAGTTGAAAAGGTTTATCTTTCTTTAGACTTTTGGTGTGATAAGTCTGTTTGTCTTATTCTACAGTTACTTTGTTTTTGCTATATAATAGCCCAGTGTAATGTGTGATAAACATGAGAGTAATAAAAGGAATTCTCCCTGTTGACCAACTCTCCACTATTTTATAGTAGATAATTTTTTCTTTCCTCAAATCCCAGGAGTTGTGGGAAATTGTTGAGAATGGGTATGTGGAACCGGCAGAGCCACCGGTAGAACCCGATCAGAAATTGCGTGAAAATCGCAAAAAAGATGCGAAGGCATTATTCTTCATCCAGTCGGCATTGGATGACGACATTTTTCCCCGAATTTCATCCACTAGAACAGCAAAGGAGGCGTGGGATACTATAAAGCATGAGTATTTTGGTGACAAGAAGGTAATTGCTCTCAAACTTCAATCCCTTAGGTCTGATTTTGATAGTCTTCATCAAAAAGAAAAGGAAGCTATGCAAAATTACTTGTCTAGGGTGTCAGGGATTGTCAATCAGATGAAGTCATATGGTGAAACCATTGATAATGAGAGAGTTGTAAGTAAGGTTTTAAGAAGTCTAAACAAGGAGTTTAGGCATGTGGTTGCTGCAATAGAGGAGTCTAAGGACCTCACTAATTATACATTTGATGAGTTAATGTGTTCTCTCATATCCCATGAAGAACGAATTAACAAGTATGATGACAAAGTGGAGGAAAAGGCCTTTCAAGTGAAGACCGAGAATTCTTTCAAGGGGAAGGCATAAAATTTTGGGAGCCATGGTAGAGGCGGTAGAGTTGGCTTTCGAGGTCGCGGGTGAGGTCGTGACAATAGTAGAGGCAGAGGTCATTTTGGTGGTGATGGTGGAAGAGGTAGGAGTCATTTTAATGATTCCCGTCAACACAAAAGCCAAATACAGTGTTATTACTGTAAAAAATATGGTCACAAAGAAGTTGATTGTTGGGTCAAACCATTCAAACAGAAAGATGAAAAGCCATAAGCAAATTTTTCCGAGCAAATGGAAGGAGAGGTAAAGTTGTTTATGGCTCATTCACAAATGCAAGAGTTAGAAGGCAGCAATGGAGTGTGGTTTTTGGACAGTGGATGTTCAAATCATATGTCAGGAAGCAAGTCATTATTCAAGGAGCTTGACGAGTCCATGAAAGGGGACGTTCGGCTAGGAGACAACAAGAAAATGCAAGTTGCAGGGAAAGGTATCATCGCCATCAACACTATGCAAGGTGATATCAAACTCCTTTATGATGTGCAGTATGTGCCTAATCTAGCCCATAATCTATTGAGTATTGGCCAATTGATGAGTAATGGTTATAAAATTATGTTTGATGATGATATGTGTGTTGTAGTTGATAAAAAATCTGGCCATAGTATAGCAAATGTCCATATGACTCGTAATAGAATGTTTCCATTTGATGTATCAAATGTTGTGAACAAGGCATTGATTGCTAAAAGGAATGATGAATCTGAGTTATGGCATTTGAGATATGGGCATTTAAATATGAAAGGTTTAAGGCTTTTGAGTCAGAAAGCTATGGTAGTTGGATTACCAAAATAGGTGATCTTAACTTTTGTGAAGGGTGTGTGTATGGAAAACAAAGTAGAACCTCTTTTCCTACTGGGAAGTCATGGAGAGCTTCAGAGTGTCTTGAGCTTGTACATACCGATTTGTGTGGACCTATGAAAACTGAGTCGTTAGGCAAGAGTCGGTATTTTTTGTTGTTCACAGATGATTATACGAGAATGAGTTGGGTCTATTTCTTGAAACTCAAATCAGAAACATTTGAAAATTTTAAGAAATTCAAGGCACTGGTTGAGAATCAGAGTGGTAGGCGTATTCTTGCACTTCGTACTGATAGAGGGGGTGAATTTGTATCTGAAGAATTTAACTCCTTCTGTGATGAGCATGGCATTCAAAGAGATCTCACAGCACCATATACACCTAAGCAAAATGGGGTGGCAGAGCGGAAAAATCGCACGGTGGTAGAAATGGCTAGAAGTATGCTTAAGGCGAAAGGGCTTCCAAATGAGTTTTGGGGAGAAGCAGTTGCAACATCAGTGTATCTCTTGAATATATCTCCCACAAGGGCGGTTTTCAACCGCACACCATTTGAAGCATGGAGAGGTAAGAAACCTCAGGTAGGCCACTTAAAAGTCTTTGGTTGTGTAGGATATGCTTTGGTTAATAACCGTACTAAACTTGATGAAAAATCTGAAAAATGTGTCTTTGTTGGTTATTGCTCTCAATCCAAAGCATATCGCCTATATAATCATGTGAGTGGCAGAATAATAAGTAGCAGGAATGTAAAGTTCAATGAGGAAGCTCGCCTAAGGTGGAATGTAGCCCAAAGTGGTATTGCTCATCATATTCCAGCAGGTTTTGAAGCTGACCATTTGGAACTAGCTTCACCAGCAAGTTCTACCTCTTCCTCACCAGCAAATTCTCCACCGTCTACACCACCTCGCAGCAGCAGCAAGTCACCGGGTAACTCCTCCACCAGTAGCAACTCTCCTGTCAGAAAATTCAAGTCTCTGGAAGAAATTTACAACTCTTGTAACTATGCTTTGCTGGTTATTGATCCCACTGTGTTTGAAGAAGCGGCTGACCAACTTGCATGGCAGATTGCAATGAGAGAAGAAATGCAAGCTATTGAGAAAAACCACACATGGGAGTTGGTTAATGTTCCAGAAGGAAAGAATGTAATAGGATTGAAGTGGGTTTTTCGGACAAAGTATAATATTGATGGAAGTATTCAAAAGCACAAGGCTCGGCTCGTGGCAAAGGGTTACTCACAACAACAAGGCATAGACTTTGATGAGACATTTTCTCCTGTTGCTCGATTCGAAACAGTGAGACTTTTATTAGCATTTGCTGCTCACTGTCAATTACCTGTGTTTCAACTCGACGTAAAGTCTGCCTTCTTGAATGGTGATTTGGAGGAAGAGGTGTATGTTGCACAGCCACAAGGCTTTGTTGTTGATGGTGCTGAAGATAAGGTCTATAAATTAAGAAAAGCTCTTTACGGGCTAAAGCAGGCTCCGCGCATGGTACAGTAAAATAGACACTTTCTTCCGAAACAGCGGGTTTACAAGGAGCGATAATGAGCCACTCTCTACTTAAAGAGACATAATAATGGTGATTTTTTACTTGTATGTCTTTATGTAGATGACATAATTTATTTGGTTCCTCGGAGTCTTAGTTTCAGCTTTCAAGTCTGGTACAATGGAAAATTTTGAGATGACTGATTTGGGATTATTACAATATTTTTTGGGTCTTGAAGTGAAGCAAAGGTTCAGATGGAAATTTTGTGTGTCAAAAGAAATATGCTGCAGATTTGTTGAAGAAGTTCAATATGGAGAAGTGTGAAGCTGCTATCACACCTTTGAATGTTGATGAGAAGTTGCATCATGAAGACGGGACTGAGAAAGCAAATTCAAGGCTATTTAGAAGTCTGGTGGGTGGTTTAAACTACTTAACACACACTAGACCTGATATTGCTTTCTCTGTTAGTATGGTGTCTAGATTTATGCATGATCCTACTAGACAACATTTTGGTGCTGCAAAACGAATCCTTCGTTATGTTGCTGGAACAGTTGGGTTTGGCATTTGGTATACAAAAGTTTCAGATTTTCGATTAATGGGCTTCACTGATAGTGATTGGGCAGGAAGTTTGGATGATCGTAAGAGCACTTCCGGAAATGTTTTTAGCCTTGGCTCTGGTGCTGTAACTTGGAGCTCAAAGAAACTAGAAACAGTATCTCTGTCATCATCCGAAGCAGAGTATATAGCAGCATATACAGCAGCTCGTCAGGTACTTTGGCTAAGAAAATTAGTTGCTAATTTGGGTTTAGAGCAAGCTGAAGCTACAGAAGTATTCTGTGACAGCAAGGCAGCTATTGCAATAAGTAAGAATCCTGCATTTCATGCTAGAACTAAGCATATAGATGTGCAACATCACTTCGTTAGACAACTTGTAGCTGATGGGAAAATAGCACTGAAGCTCTGTGGTACAAGTGAGCAAGTTGCTGACATTTTCACAAAGTCCCTTCCTCAAAGCAAGCATGATTTCTTCAGGTTGCAGCTAGGAGTCTCTGACTTTGAATTAAGGGGAAGTGTTGAATAAGTAATTCAAAGTTAACGTGTGTAGTTGAAAAGGTTTATCTTTCTTTAGACTTTTGGTGTGATAAGTCTGTTTGTCTTCTTCTACAGTTACTTTGTTTTTGCTATATAATAGCCCAGTATAATGTGTGATAAACATGAGAGTAATAAAAGGAATTCTCCCTGTTGACCAACTCTCCACTATTTTATAGTAGATAATTTTGTGATAAACATGCTGCAGTGAATTATATCAGAATCTACCAGATTCTCATCCGAAAAAGAAAACGCACACGCAATTGGTAAATGTCTTTAACTAGCTTTTTTTTTCCTTCATTATGTTTACCTTCTTTATTTTCCTCTATAAGATCGGCAAAGGCCTCTAATGGCAAGGTTGGGGAAAAGTTCAACTAGCAAAAATTGCTTTCTTGGAGCTTGTCAGCTTTGCCACTAAACATTTCACTGAAATTACTGTTATATATTTAATTCAATTAGAAAATTTGAGACTATATACTTTTGAAACCATAGGGATGATTATTGGGATTTATGGGTTTATTTTTGATGATTCATTACTTGCTAGGGGTTAATATATTGAGCTATGGACAAATGTCTTTGAGTGGTCATCTGTTCGATGACTTTCTTATAAATGAAGCTTTGGATAAAATAGAAGTCGTTGGTGGCTCCTTCTGCTTAGCGAATTGGCAGGTTGGCCAGAGCACTGACGTCACATCATACTCAAAACATGAAGTATGCAGTTCCCAATCATTCCTTTCCTTTTTATCAGAGTAAATATATGTAAATATATTTCCCATTCCTACTATTCTGTAAATATGGTAACTAGGTTATCTTGTATCCTTGTACTCTTCATATATATAGTGAATAACATTACAAAGCCTCCTTAGGGGAGTATTCACTTATCTTACATGGTATCAGGCGAATACCGGTCTTCACTTTGCTTCTACCTTACTTCTTTTCTTTTCTGCCATGACCGAGGCCAGTCCTCCCCCGCCCCCAGTCACGCACATCTATCATCCCACCTTAAATGTAACCAATGTCATGGCTCTAACTCCTCTTGTATTTGATCTCGAGAAGGTGCAGTACAATCCTTGGGCCACTCTCTTCTGCAACACGACCAAGGTGTAGAATGTATTGGATCATATCGACCCCAAAATCAAGCACCCCAAAGATGTTGATGATGCTCTATAGGAGAGATTGGATGCTATTGTATGTCAATGGATATATGGCACAATCTCCACCGATCTCCTTCTCAAGATTCAGGATGACAAGTCCATTGCCATGGATGCCTAGGAACGCCTCCGTAATATTTTCCAGGATAATAAGGGCACTCGTGTGGTGCAACTCGAGAATCATTTTGGAAATCTCCATCTTTCCCAATTCACGTCTCTTGTGGCTTATTGTCAAGCTATGAAAACTGTTGCTACTCAACTCCTCGCCGCCATCGACCATCCTATTTCCGACGAGCGACTTGTTCTCCAGTTGGTGGGTAAGTTAACCTCTGATTATCGTATGGTTTCCACTTTAATTTAGCAAACTTCTTCCCTACTTTCATTTGACAAAGTATGCTCCATGCTTGAACTTGACCGTATTAGTCGTGAGAAATCCGAAACAAACTCTTCCCCATTTGGCACGGTTCTCCTCGCCGGTGAACTGCTGTCCCACTCACCATCTCAGACCACCTCAAGTGGTGCTGGTGGTAATCAGGTTTCTATTGGACATAAACATCACACTGTTTATGTTAAAGGGAAAGGTAAATACGAGGGCCACCATAGTAAGAATTTCCATTCTGGACAGATTTCACATCAGGGCCGTATGTCCACTCCTCCGCAGGCCCAAACTATAGTCTTCTCTCCTTGGGCTAATCTGTGGGCCCAACCTGTGTACTACCCACCCTGTTTGTTTCCTTCTCAGTCTCAAGGGCGAGCGCCCTCTACTGTCCAACAGCAGCCTGGGGTTTTGGGCCGTGCGCTGCCCCTGGTAGTTATCAGCCCACTGAGTTGCCTACCTTTTTCAATGCATTATCTCTTCAACCTCCGGATTCTAATTGGTGTATGGATACAGGGGCTACTTCACACCTCATGAATGATACAGGTATGACTCTTTCTATGGTTAATTGGTGTTATTTAAATTCTCACATTTTGGTTGGTGATGGTTCTAAAATACCATTTAAGGGATTCATCACTCTTTCTCTCTCCTCCACCTCCCCTCCCCTTACTCTCACAATTATTCTTTATGCTCCTAAAATTATTACAAATCTTGTCTTTGACCGTCAATTCACTTCTTATAATTCTGTTTCTGTTGAATTTGATCCTTTTGGTTTTTCTGTAAAGAATCTCAAGATGGGGAGAATCTTGACCAGGTGCAATAGTGTGGGCAATCTTTATTCACTGTCATCTACCTCTTTTCCACTATCATCATCTCCATCTGTTTTTGCTCCTTTATATTCTGAAGTGTGGCACAATCGTTTGGGACATTCTAGAGCTCAAGTCCTTAGTTTTCTTTAAAACCATAATTTTATTCAGTGTAATAATAAGCCCACTTCTTGTGTTTGTTATGGATGTCAATTAGGCAAATATTGTCATCTTCCTTTTTCTAATTCTCACACTAAGCCTTATGCTCCTTTTAATATTATTCATTCAAATTTATTTACATACCCTATTCATAGTCCTTCAGGTTTTCCATATTATTTGTTGTTTTCGGATGATAACTCTCATTTTTTATGGGTGTTTCCTCTCCAAAATAAATCTGATTTATTCTCTCATTTTTTCCGTTTCCATGCCTATGTCCAAACTCAATTTGGCATCTTTATCAAGGCTTTACAACGTAATAATGGTTGGGAATATGATAATGAGCAATTCACTTTGTTTTCTCAAACCTATAGCATGATATAACGTCGTTCTTGTCCTCATACCTCTTCCCAAAAATGGCAAGGCGGAGCGGATGATTCGTAATATAAATAATATTTGTCGTTCTCTCTTATTTCATGTCTCTCTTCCTCCGTCTTATTGGATCGAATCTTTAGATATGGCGGCATATTTACTCAATATCCATCCTACCCCTCTTTTTAACAAAGCTCCTTCCTATGATCATCTTTGAATGTTTGGATGCCTTTGTTATCATAATCTTTCAATCATAGAGGGTATCGCTGTCTTAATCTTGCCACTAACAAAGTCCTTGTATCTCGCCATATCATCTTTGATGAAGTTACATTCCCTAATTCCTCCCAGTATACTCCTAAACCGTCGGACTTTGAGTTTTTGGATGTTGAGTCTTCTCCCAATAGCTACCCCCTCTCTTCATTTCTTCTGTAGCTCATCCCCTTTGCATTATCCTTTAGCACCCAACTCTCCTCACATTGGGCCTCTTGTTCAGCCCACGCCAACTCTAGTCCTAGCCAATCTGTCTCCCACATGCAGCCCTCAGCCGCATTCCTACTCTTCTTCGCGTCTGGGCCCAGATGCTCTTTCCCCCTCTTATTGCGCCTAATTGCACTTCATCTCGCCCACTTGCTAAGTCTGCTCCTCACGAGCCCATCTGTTCCTAAGTCCAGCCAGTCCACTCCATGCGTACTCGGGCTCGACCAGGTATTTTTAAGCCTAATTCAAAGTATGCGAGTCTTGTCCTTGTTACTTCTTCCTCCCCCTTGATTTCCCCCCCTTCCTAAATCTCCTTTGCATGCTCTTGATGATCCCAACTGGTATAATGCCATGTGTGATGAATATAATGCCATCATTGACACTCATACTTGGGATTTAGTTCCTCGTCCTCCTAATGTCAATGTTGTTCGTTATTTATGGGTTTTTGCTCACAAAGAAAAATCTGATGGTACCTTTGAAAGACATAAATCCTGTTTGGTGGCTAATGGTAAGAGTTAGGAGGTAGGGGTTGATTGTGGTGAGACTTTCAGTTCTGATGTGCGACCTACTACCATTCGCATTGTTCTGAGTTCGGCAGTTTCTCGCCAGTGGTCTATTCATCAGCTTGATGGGAAGAATGCATTTCTTCATGGTGATCTTCAGGAACCTGTTTATATGCATTAGCCTCCCGGGTTTGTTCATCCACAAAAACCTAAGCATGTGTGTCTTCTTCGGAGATCTCTATATGGCCTTAAACAGGCTCCATGGGCTTGGTATTAGCGGTTTGCCACTTATGTCCTTTCTTTGGGTTTTGTTAACAGCAAGTGTGATACTTCTTTGTTTATTTTCCGTCGTGGTACGAAACACCTTATCTTCTCTTTTATGTGGATGATATTATTCTCACTTGCTCTTCTGATGCTCTCCGCTCTCGTATTATTTCTCTCCTGAATTTTGAGTTTGTCATGAAGGATCTTGATTCGTTATCTTATTTTTTGGGTATCTCTGTCTCTCGTACTCAGCATGGCATGTTTCTATGCCAACGCAAGCACGCTAATGAGGTTCTTGCTCATACTGATATGTCATCTTGTATGTCAGCTGCTACCCCTTGTCGATACGAAGTCTAAACTTAGTGCTACTTGTGGAAAGCCTGTGACTGATCCTACTTTATATCGTCAGCTAGCTGGGGCTCTTCAGTATCTCACTTTTACTCGCCCTGATATCTCTTATGTCGTTCAGCATGTGTGTCTCTTCATGCATGCTCCTCGTGAGCCTCATTTTCACGCTCTCAAGCGTGTTTTATGATATCTTAATGGTACTCTTGACTATGGCATGCATCTCTCCTCTACTCCTGCTTTTGGTCTTGTCTCCTATACAGATGCTAATTTGGGTTGCTGCCCTGACACTAGCCGTTCTGCATCGGGATACTGTTTTTTTCTTGGTGATAATCTCATTTCTTGGTCTTCTAAAAGATAGGATACTATGTCTCGGTCGACTGTTGAGTCTGAATATCGTGGCGTTGCTAATGTTGTCGCTGAGACGACTTCCATCCATAACCTTCTTCTCGAGCTCCATTGTCCCACGTCCAAAGCCACAGTTGTCTATTGTGATAATATTACTGCTGCCTACATGTTTCATAATCTCGTGCAACATCAGCATACCAATCATGTAGGGATGGACGTCCAGTTTATGGGTGAGAAGGTTGCTCTTGGCTTCATTTGTGTTCTCCATGTTCCTTCCTCATCTCAGTTTGCGGATATCTTCATTTAAGGCCTTCCACAACCTTTATTTGTTGATTGTCGTTTCAGTTTGAGCATCCGTCCTCCTCCTGCTTCAATTGAAGGGGTGTATTAGAGTAAATATATGTAAATATATTTTCCATTCCTAGTGTTATGTAAATATGGTAACTAGGTTATCTTGTACCCTTGTACTCTTCATACATATTGTGAATAACATTACAGAGCCTCCTTAGGGGAGTATTCACTTATCTTACACTTTTATTGTATGTGGCTTTTGGAGTTAAAAGAGGTATGTGGTTTATCTTTGACCTAACTTCTATTTAGCATTAGGCATTTCAAAGGATCTGATTTATAAAGAATGAACTTTATGCTGGTGTAAAAATTACTTAGACTCTGACCTTTGTTTATCTTTTCATTGAGGTTTTCCTACCCCTTAGTAATTCACAGGTGATCAATTGTTGATTCTCCTTGCTTAGAGGATAGCTACACTATTTGCTATAGGATTTTAGGAGCTAGCTAGATGTAGGAAAAATGACCTCCACATGATTCTCCTTGCTTCTGTAATACCTATTCTCTTGCATATGCCTTGCGTGTTTGCCATGTTATATTTGAACTTCAACTCCATATATTGAAGGTTGAATACACTAAAAGTGTAATATTCTAAAATCATAAGCATGTTTAAGTGAATAATCAACTATAATAATGTAGTTAAAATTTTTTTTTTTTATCGTTTCACTAATTAAGCAACGTATAATAAAAGGAATATAGAATTACAATATAAAATTTACCAACTTAAAATGTTAATATCTATGTGACGATAATTTTATTTCATGATTTCATGAGTTAAATAAAAAGGTTAGCTTTTGTTGTTAATTCACAAAGTCACAAAGATGTCCAATTTTTCACTAAGGCTTACAAAGCCACGTGAAGTAAGGTCAGAAGTAATGTAATTTCTGATTTTTGGTTTGAAAAAAAAAACAAAAAAAAAAACAAAAGTTCCATGGTCAATACTCCATTAATGTTGCCTTCTTCTTCACCCTTCCATGGCCATTTGGCACACATGCCAAGACACTTCCGCCTTCTTCCTCTGTCAAAATCTGTCACCAATCCCTCTCCTTAGCTTCTTCAAGCTAAAAATTCAGAACATTTACTTCAATTATCTCCCTCCCATCCACTGATTTTGTGTTCCCAATTTCACTACAAATAGCCATGGAAATCCCTCACCAAGAACACCATCAACAACAATCCTCATCCTCTCTTCTCTTACTAATCAGAATTTTAGCCAACAACTCGTCGGAAAATATGACCCAAAGAAACCCAAAAAGAAAACCCCATATTCACACTCTCACTTTCCTCTGTTTCGGGTTTTAAACACCACCACCACAGGTTGCCACCAGTCGCGCGACGCCGGTCTCGCACCGCGCTTAGTCGCACCCCCACCTCGTCGTCGCTCGCCAGCCACCTGCGCCACTCGCCGGAGATCAGCCATCACGCACTCACGTTCTCTCTCTCACTCGCACTCTTTTCGCTCGCCCTTCTTTGTCGCGCTGCTGTACGTGCATAACCACCAACGACCCGCAACGCGCGCAATCGTCGCCGCCAGTGTCGTTTCCTGGAACTCCCCCCTTGCCAGAATTTTCATTGCCTTCCCTGCTCTTAGTAGCAGAGGTGATGAACATTCTTTCCTTTAAATTCTGATTTTCTTAGTTTTTAATTAAAGCCCAAGTTTAATTATTTTGTTAGTTATTTTAGTTTGGGCCTAGGAGAATACATTTGGACTCAACTCAAGTGTTTATAATCTGAATTTTATTATGTTGGGCTAAAAAGATAGTTTGAACTTGTTGTTTGGACGTGTTATGTTTATATTCATGGACTGATTTAGTTAGTTTAATTAAACCACTTAGCTTATTTCCTAAAAACTATTAATGGGCTATATTTCATGACTTCTAAAGTAGTTGAGTTATTAAAAACTAATTCAATGAGCTTGTAATTTATAATATGAGTTTAAGTTAAATTTACTTCACTAACACGTAAGTTCACTTATAATACCAAGATAGCTTAACTTAGTAGTTTTAAGTGACTAAATAATATTATAATAATAATGGTTCTATTATAGCTTAACTTAATTAGTTTATTGATAGATGATTAACTATGAACTCAATTAATAATAATATACTTTCGAATGGTTATAATATGTAATAATATAACTTTAAGTATGATGTATCGATAATTCTAAAAGTATCCCTAAGTGAGTTATTTCATTTATTAGTAGATTAAAGAGTGACCTTAAGAAGTTTATAACGACTAAGAAATAATGACCTTTAATGAGACTTTTACGACGTTATAAGGAACGTTATGACGTTATTAAGCGCTAGCAAATATTTAGGCTTAAAAGCTAAATAATGAAATGTTCATTAATAAAACTATTCTTGATTAAAGAAGATAAAGGATATTACAAGCCTCCCCTAGCTATCAAGGTTGTTAAGCAGGAATTCAGGTAACGTCTACTGTTAACACCCGCATTCCCCTTCGAAGAATGTTTTATGATCATGATTAATATTATGTTTTATATTTGCGGGAAATGAAATGTTTTATGAAGGTTATGATGATGCGATGCTATGAAATTATGAAACGATGATGATGATGTTAAGAATGAAATGAAAAGAATATAATTATTCATGATGATGATGATGATGATGACGATATGCTTAAAAGAAATGAAACATGATAAATTCAAGTGAAAGATGGTTCTTGGCAAGTATTCCGTTATCCCAAGTCGTGCACGTACCTTCCGGCCGGTTAACCACCTTCCGTTTAGTGAGGGCTATTGTCCTCGGATGGCACAATGCATTTTAGGCAAATAACGCCACCTTCCGTTTAGTGAGGGCTTTTGTCCTCGGGTGGCTGCCTTCCGTTTACGATGTTACTATGTTATGGGGAGACGTCCCTTCTGTTGTTCTAGCCAAGTTACCAAAGTAAAAGATATATGATGATGAACATGATAAATAAGATAATGTAACATACAATGATATGTTTGTGAAATGGTTTTACTTATTCTCTTCTCCCTATTTATAAATAAAATGATGTGAAATGAATTTACGTTGTTAGAGTATTATGTTACTGAGCCTCGGCTCACGACGTTTTGTTTTATGTTTTAGGTACCGATGGTGATAAAGGGATGGTGTAGCAGTGAGGATTTATTATAATATCTAGACTTATATAGACTCTCATGCATGGTTTTAATTTAAGTTTATGTCAAAACTCTGACTAGTAACTAAGTTTCTATTAATCAAGACTAATGTTGGATCCGTATTATGTTTCATGTTATACAATGTTTAAGTTTATGATTTTATGTTGCCTTGTATTTTTCTTATGGAAAGTACGACGGTAACGCGCCGAATATCTAGGTTCCGCTGCTAATAATCGATTAATTAACTTAACAACGATGATTAGAGGTTGGGGCGTTACAAAAAGAGACTAATGTACTTGTTTTTTTAGGACTTGTTCACCATGCTGTTTGTCAGCAAGGGTAGAAAGTTTCAATTTTATTTTTTAAAAAAAGCTCAAGTGCTCCAGTTATATGGAAAAACTGTAGCACTTGTGTAACCAAGTGTTCCGATTTTCCCTTAGCAATTGGAGCCTTGACTTTTTTTGAGCATAAAATTCACAAGTGCTCCGAATTTTAATAGATACGGAGCACTTGTGAACCTAAGTGCTACAGTCGAAAACCGAAGCACTTGATAAATGCTTAAATGGTCGTATGGCTTCAACTATTAGTCAAATACTGTGCACTTGTACGGTTTTTAACCGGAGCACTTAATGTTTTTTTCACTAGTGTTAGTAGTTGGAAACTTAAGTGAATATAAGAAGTTAAAAGTACTAAAGGAAGAAAGTGATAAAGCTGTTGAGGTGATCAAAATTCATATGACCTATCTAAAATATGCTAGATCAAATGTTCAAGAAGGATTCTTTGATCTTTTTGGTAGGAACATTACCCTAAAAGAGTCATTAAAATTGTTAAAAATGAAAACATAATGTTACTAATTAACAATTGATGTTGTTGGAGGTTCTAGTGAGAGCGGACAACTCTTGGTACTTGGATAGCGATTGTTTAAAGCACATGACTGGAGACAAATCAAGATTTCTCTCAGTAGAAGCTTACCAAGGAGAAATTGTGGCCTTTGGAGACAACAAGAAAGGCGAAATGATCGTCGTTGGTAAATTGGAAGGTCAAGTTTCATTACTACATAATTGACCTTAAGTAACACATTTAGGTAACACTTTTCAAATTATAGATTTTCTATTTATTAAGTAACACTTATGTAACACTTTGTCCATTTGTAACATTTAAGGTAACACTTTTGTAATATGTAACATTTTATAGTAACACTTTTGAAATGGTAACACTATAAACTTTGTAATAGGTAACACTTCTGAAATAGTAACACTATGATTTTTAAAATAAGTAACACTTCTAAAATATTAACACTAAAAACTATAAAATAGGGATTTTAAAATTTTTATTTAATTAATTAGCTTTTATATATTTTTTATAGGTTAATAAAAATTAGAAAAAAAATAATACTAAGCCAAACATTCATTAACCATTGACGATTTTGGCGTAATTGTTTGAGTCTATGAAAGCCAAAAAATTAGAAACCCTAATCCCCCAAATTATATTTCACTTTTCCTCGTCCTTCTTTTCTACTCTATCCTCTTTCCATTACTACTTTTTCTTCAAGCTCCATTAATGGAGTTCAACCAAACTTTTACATGTTTTTGTTCAATCCTAGCTCAACTTTCGCTAATATCGTTTCTCAAAATTTCGCATTTTTGTTCGATCAAATTTCCATCTAAATTTCCTCATTAATTTGCGATTAATTTCTCGCAATATATCTCCATAAATTTCTTCTCGAATCTCCTCCTTTATCTTCTGTAACTGGTGAAACCGTGATTGAAATCATCATATTTCAGTCGAAAATTTGTAATCTAACTTTTCGTTTTTCATCAAATTTCACCTGTAGTACTACTCGAATTCATTTGAAATGTCGGAATCAAGATCACTGCTTCGAATTATTGAAGTTCGCATTAATCGACGAGGTTCAATCGGATTTTATTGTTGTAAGTCATTTGTGAGAAATTCCTTCATTACTGTACATATATTTTTGTTCTCAATTCCTTTTTTTCCGAATACCTGCTTCATTTCGTTGCTTTCGCTTGATTTTTATTATTACTAGACCAAATGTTTTTGCTGTTGTTGACGAATTATCCATATCATTACCTAAAACTTACTGATTCGCATATCTGTCAATTGATTTAGGCACTCAAATTTACTCTCACGCGCTCGACTTATCATTCTATAAAATTTGATGGTTAATTATGCTTGAATTTATGAACAATCATCTGTATTTTTTATTTGCTAATGTTGCCTACGTTTTGCGACGGCGACGATCTGCACTTACCACCTACAATTGGTTTGCGAACCCTACAATTAGTGGTTTCCCGACACCTGCAATCATCCATTGACGATGATTAACTTTTGCCTGCTTCACTGAGTCTAAAATAAAGGATCTGCCATTGACGATGATTATGAGTTTTTAGAAGCTTTCTTGCGATTTTTTTTCTCTATATTGTCAATTCCACTCACAATTCTGCGAGGTTTGTACAATATTGCTTACTTTTTGTTTGTTCAATGTTACTTACTGTTACTAGTTGATACCTCTTTGAACACAATTATGAAGGTTGCTTCTACAACTCGAGTTAGTATCCATCGGCTCGGAAAGAGGCAACCTATTTGTTGTTACTAGACTCAGACCGGTTGAGGTTACTAACCCATTTCTTAAATATAGGAAACCATTTATTATCTAAAACCAGTCTCTTAAGTTTAAGTATTTGACTAATAAAATATGTTGTTGTGAAATAAGAGACTATTTCCAAGTACAACCGGTTTCCTTGATATATTTTATTTTTTTAATTCAATTTTTTCTTAACATAATACACTATTATACGTATGTATTCTTATTGTGAAGATTTAGGAGACTACTTCTAACTTCAACCGGTTTCCTAAAACTAATAATTTTAAAACTTAATATCTTTTTAATTAATACTAATGCAGTATAAGTTTTATATAAAACTATTTACTTTTAAAATTATGCAACAAATACAATAGAAAAAAAACTACCTCTCCTAATATTACTCTAGATTGTGATTAATACCTGTAACCTGTCAAAACAAAAAAAAAAAAAAACCAAGCCATTGCTTCTTGCGCCATAGCAACTTACGCCATAGCTTGAACAATCTCATAGCTTCAGTCGACTCGCACACCATCCCTACAACCACCACTCCCCATAATCCAAAAATTCTCCCTCATAATCCAAATTTTTCCATCAAAATTTCACCTTTGCTTTCGTAAAATTCATAATCAAGGCTCTCACATTGTTCAAGTTGTGATTCTCGTCAATTATTTTTCGTCAATTCTTCTGGAATGTGTGATTCTTTTCGCTAATTTGTGATTCATTTGGGAAGAAAAGACATTTTCGAAAAAGTATAAAATTGGTGCTGTAAAGGTAATTTCAGCAATTTTTTTTATCTGCCAAGCAAGATTTTCATTGTTATATTCATCAATTTTTGATTCTCGTCAATTCTTTTCATCAATTCTTCTGGAATTTTTGATTCTTCATCATAAAAAAGAAGTCAAATTTAAGTGCTTCCTCTCTTCAGATTCTGCAATTTCTTCGGTAAAATTCTCGAATTTAACTAATTTTTTTTCACTTGAATTGTTTGAGGAACTGGGTTGAATGTAATGGGAATTGGGTTTGATTTCAATTATTTGATCTGTTGGAAACTGCGCTGGATTATGGAGTTGAAAGTAGAAACTAACTAAGATTATAACTGCATTTAAGTTATCAACGATGGAAAATCGGAAATTTAGCTTGATTTTGATTGATAAAGGGCCTCCATTTTACCAAGAACATTACAGGGAAACCTAACATCATGTTGTTACGGGACATTTATGCAAGTAGTGTGAATGTGCCATGTTGGATAGTGTGTGTTTTAATTTGCAAACTATTTGAGAATGGAGGAAAATGTGTGTGTTTATTGAGTGACAAGTTAAGAATCAGTATCTAATTTGGCTGTGATGATCAGTTTTGGGATCTTTCTTATGATAATGTTTGCCGATTTCGCTAAATTTGGATACACATCTATGAATAAGAAGTTCCATAGATGCTGATGAAAAGGTTGAAGAGGGCTGATTTTTGAGACATGGAGTCCGCAAAATTATTGCTCTGATTTTTTTTTTCTTATTCATTCTCTTCATAATCTTCTCGCCTGCCTGAATATCTGTCTGTTATTGCTGTGATCTTAGTTACCAGTATAAACGTAGACAACAAACTGGAAGCAGGGCACATGAAAGTTCTCCAATTGTTATTCCAATTGCAGAGAGATTATTGTGAAATGTGAACTATGATATGATCAACTTTCCTTCTAGCAAAGATCTTTCTTATATATGATTATATAAAAGCACACATGAGTGATTAGTAACAGTAAGGGGGGTATGAAGGATTAAAAAAAAAGTAAAAAACTATTGCTTATCATACACACATCAATTTTATTTATTTTATATTGCAGGATACATCGTTAATTTTATTTTTTTAGCAAATTGCGCTCAATAACGAACCCTAATCTATCGTGGTTCAATCTGCTAATCATACTCGATTGGTTTTCTCTGCAAATTACTCAAGGTGAGTGCTTTTGAGCAAAATCTCCATATTTTGTTGTTTATGAACCGAAATAAGTTCCAGATTAATCCGAAACGAAGATAATTTTACTTAATTTTTAGTGTTGTTTCGTGTAATTCTTGGGAATTTCGTTGAAATTCAATGGCTTTCTGTGACTTTATGCTATTTTTCGTTTTCTAGGTTGAATTTATAAGTTCTTTGTTCGTTGATGAAGGAGAGTTTCTGAAAAAGAAAATTATCTGCGCTACATACTCCATTGATTCAACTGCAATTACACAAAGGTCGGGGATTCAAACTGAATTGCGATGTGCTACATACTCCAATGATTCAACTGCAATTACACAAAGGTCA
The DNA here is from genome assembly GCF_026745355.1 of Beta vulgaris subsp. vulgaris. Classification (NCBI taxonomy): domain Eukaryota; kingdom Viridiplantae; phylum Streptophyta; class Magnoliopsida; order Caryophyllales; family Amaranthaceae; genus Beta; species Beta vulgaris. The sequence goes on from NC_079209.1 coordinate 23,997,116, forward strand.
GTGCAATCCCGGGAATTCAAACTGAACTGAATACTCGATTGATTCAATCTGCAATTACTCAAAGGTTGGTGCTTATTTTGAGCAAATTATTTATATTTTTGTTCTTTATGAAACCAAAAAAATCTAGACTGAATTGTATGGGTCATACTCTAGCACTTGTGCATAAGGTTCTAAGAACATGCACTCAGCCACCAGCACTCCTATACATACCAGATTTCAATGTTATTGCGGAGGGAGCCGGGAGCGGTAAAAGTTAAATTAGGCACTTTATAGTTGCCAATTGCCACTAAAAAACACTAGGTTAAAGGGTATGTTTTCACACAGTATTCTTTTGCCATCTATTTTGACATGAAATGTTGCATTGTTGACCTTCTTGAGTGTCTTTGATTGTATCACACTTTGAACATATAAAATAAGTTTACCATCATTATTCTTTGCAGATGTGTGGGTATATATTAATTGTTGTTTGTTTGCTTCATTTGTTACTTAAGTCATATGCTTAATCATAGTGCACGTCTAATTATTTCTCTATCATGCTTTTTTGACCAGGTTACTGGGTTATAACACCAAGAAAGAAAGGAAAGAAGCAGCAAGTATCCCAAGGATTCGTGTGCGTGAACTGTCTGAATTTAGTAAGAAGCTAAAATAGATTCACAATTTATTTGAATGTAGTTACCCATTATCTTTTTTCGTGCAACTGTGCTCATCATTTCTACTTGTGCAAAACACTTAGAAGTCCAGAATTAATCTTGTTGACATATTCTTAAAAGTACTACACAAGCATTTACCAATTACTTATTTTGTTGTAATATCTAATTACATAGCTGGTTGTGATGCTTATCATTATGCAGCTACCACAACAGTGGGGCTTAGCCTAAGTTTATGGAGTTATTTTAACGCTTTCTTTATCATTATAGTACTCCTAAGCAAACTGAATCCAAGGGGTTGTTTGGAGTTACAGAAAATAAAATAGTTACAAGAACTGATAAACAAAAGTTCAGAATATTAACACTGGCAGCTCTTATGTGTCTTCAGCACCTAGCTTTTATGTCCTGCACTCCCCACCCCCTCCACTGCCCACCCCCTGCACTACCCCCCTCACTGCACTCCCCACCCCCTGCACTCCCCACCTCCCTGTACTCCCCACCCCCTGCACTCCCCCCCCTACACTTTCCCACCCCCTGCACTCCCCCACCCCCTGCACAGCCCACTCCCTGCACTCCCCACCCCATACACATCCCACCTCCATACACTGCCCATCCCATACACTGCCCACCCCATACACAGCCCACCCCATACACTCCCCACCTCCCTGCACTCCCCACCCCCTGCACTCCCCATCTCCCTTCTCCTTTCTCTATTAGATTATACTTTTTATTGCTGTGATTGTGAAAAACGTGAACCTGGATGATGCCGGTTGCTTGTCTTTGGTTTAATTCCCCTTTTTTAGCTTTACAGCAGACTTGATCATCCTTTGAGGCTTGGCTGGATGGTGGAGACAGATAGTTGTCATTGACACATTTGAATTGAAATAGTTATGTCAGTTGTTGATTTTTTCTGAACTTTTTCATGACAGTGTCCTCGTTAAGCTCTGGGCTCCAAAGATTGTGGCTAGTATGTTTGTCGTTACATGATTGAAACTATCACAAGTAGACGACAATTAATTCCTGATAAGGTAACTTCGTCACTCATTAACATCTAATATTTTTTTGGGATTGAAAATATTTGTGAGGAACGAAAAGAATGTTATTGTTGCTCATACTAATAAAATACATATTTATACTAATTCTAATTATAATTATCTGAAATTATTTTGTAGTACTTTCCAGGGATTCCTAGCACGTATTCCCAAGAGATGATTGACGAGTTAAGAGATATGTGGGTGGATTATTTAAACAATCAAACACAAGACGATGGAGATTGAAGACGACGGTCAAGTTTGAATTGTACATATTATTTAATTATTTTAGAATTTTAGTTGTAGTAGCTAGCATTAGATTATAGAAATTTTATTTTAAGACATTATTAGAAGAAATTGATGTTTTGAATAAAATTGATTTTGTATATAAATTAAATGTAGCAAATATTTTTTTCACGTGATGAATAAAGCAAGAAAGTCGTTATATTTGATAATATTGTTGTGGCTATTTATAAATTGTTATACAAACCTGTCAAAAAAATAAAAAAAAATAAATTGTTTTAATAGAAAAAAAAGAGTATATACGAAGAGCCGCAAATACATGGTAATGTATGTATTGTAACATTTTACTAAACCTAAGAAACCGGTTGTAGTCAATAAATGGTTTAAAGGGTAAGGCAAGGAGACCGGTTTTTAATGTTAAATGGTCTCCTAACCTCTTTATATTTTTTCCATCGACCTTATCTATAAGACTGGTTTTACCTGTCAACTGGTCTCCTAAATAAACAAGGAAACCAGGCATTATAACCGGTCTCTTAGCCTAGGACACCTGTGAGATGGAGATGTGTTATAGTCCGGTTTCCTAGGCCATTTTTAACCGGTTTCCTAGGCCTTTTTTGTAGTAGTGAAACTTCGATCAAAATATATTGCAAGGGGATTTCCAGCAATGAAATATGATCAGTTTGTGAGACTTGCAAAAGGAAAACATGCTAGAAGTTCGTTTAAACATAAGACAATGGTAAGTTCCATAAAACCATTGGAACTCCTCCAGATGGATTTATGTGGACCAATAGGAATCCAATGTAGAAGTGGAAAGATGTATGTACTAGTCATAATTGATGATATTTTAAATTTTACTTGGATAATTTTCTTAGTTAGCACGATGAAACATTTGAGGAATTTGTGGACTTTGCTAAGAAATTTCAAAGAATAAGTAGTGATGAAATAATTCATATTATGTATGACCATTGAACTAAAATTGATACTAAGAAGTTTCATGAGTATTGCAAGGAACAATGCATGGAACATAATTTTTCAGCTCTTAGTTCTTCTCATTAGAATGAAGTTGTTAAAAAAGAAAAATCTAACCTTGGAAGAAGTGCTAAGAACCATGCTACTAGCAAGTTCCTTACAAAAGAATTTTTGGGCAAAGATCAATTAATATAGCATGTTACATCATCAACAGAGTAATGATAAGACATTTCTTGAATAAAACTTCCTATGAACTCCTCAAAGGAACAAAGTTTAACACCTCCTACTTTCAAATTATTGGATGTAAGTGCTTTCTTCATAATAATGGAAAGAGGAACTTAGGAAAATTTGATGCAAGAAGTGTTGAGGAAGTATTCTTAGGATATGCCTTAACCAACAAAACTTACAAAGTTTATAATAAAAGGATTATGTTTGTAGGAGAGAGTGTCCATATTATTTTTGATGACACTAACAAATCTTTGGATGTTGTGGAATATGATGAGTTTGAGATTTTATTAACCAAATACGCAGGTCATGATGAAGACACCATAACCAAGAAGCAGCATGATGAGATTCCTAGACTAATGGTTCATGAAAACGAAGAAAATGATATTGTTGCTGCAGAGGATGAGCAACAAAATATGCACAATCTAAATGGAACTGGAAATTTGTAAAACGGGAATCTCGAGGAACCTGAAAATGTTCAATCAACTCAATTTCGTCCTAAATCTTGGAAATATCATATGTCACATCCTATGGATCTCATTATAAGTGAAATTGAAAGAGGAACTTAAACGAAGTCACAATTAAAGAATTTTTGTACATTTCATAGGTTCTTGACCCTAATGGAACCAATAAATAACATGGAAGCACTACAAGATGCTGACTAGATTATATCAATGCAAAGCGAACTCAATGAGTTCAAAAGAAACAAAGTATAACACTTGGAACCAAAGCCCAAGCATCAAAAGGTAATTGGTTTAAGATGGGTGTTCCAGCACAAGCTTGATGAATATGGAATAATCATCAGGTACAAGGCAATTTTAATTGTCAAAGGCTATAACAAACAAGAAGGTATAGACTTTGAAGAAACCTAATTTGCTCCCGTAGCTAGGCTTGAAGCCCACCAGAATTTAATTATTTTGCTTCTTTCATGGGTTCAAGTTCTACCAAATGGGTGTCAAAGATGCTTTTCTGAATGGATTTTTAGAAGGATGCCCATGTAGAACAACCCTCATGATTTTAAAACCATGACTTTCCAAACTACATCTATAAACTAAACAAAACTCTATATGGGCTAAAGCAAGCTCCTAGAGCGTGGTATAAAAGGTTATTGTCCTAGTTCCTCTTGCAAAATGATTTTAAATGATGAAAAGTTGATAAAACTTTATTTTTGAAGTAAAGAGGAACTAAATTTTGTGCAAGTAATTTGCTGACTTAATAAGTAGTGAATTTGAAATGAGTATGATTGGGGAACTGAATTTTTTTTTTAGTTTGTAGATTACACAATTTTAGAAAGAAATAGTGGTCCACCAACATAAGTACATAAAGGAACTTCTTACTAAATATATAATATAGTCAGCAAAAGTAAATCATACACAAATGAAAACTGCCACTAGTGGAAAAAAACATCATCGGATTCGGTTAAAAATAGGGGCTACAAATTCAGTTTTGGGTCGGATCAGTTGGCTTGGTCAGTTGAAAAAAGTCAAGTGACCCCTTTAAAATCGAATCAGTTATCCACTAACTGGTCCGATTTTCACCAAAAGCCTGAGACGGATATGGTTAATTGTTCGGTTTTTACACAAAACATTATCTGTTTTGGTGTCATGTGAATTAAAAAATATTGCCATACTTCAGTCAGTTCTCAGCCTATTCCCAACCATAATTTAAAAGATATCATCCATTTTATCAACAATTTAAAAAACTTATTATCAATTTATGAACATAGATAACCATTACAATTTCTCAAAAAATAATAAAAAAAACTTAGCAAAATAAGAAGAAAAAAATACGAAACTAATACACAAAGACGGAAAAAAAAAACTTAAGCAAAAAGGGAAATAAAAAAACAAAAATTTAAAAATTAAATACTAATCTGTATTTATGAAATTATAAAAGAGAAATTATAGATCTGAAATTACATTAAAGCTAATCAATAAAAAACTTAATAAATTAAACCCTACAAATGAAAATTAACCTTTTTGTTTTCAACAAAGAATTGAACGAGAAAAATCTATCTAACCCTAGATGTAGAACTTCTTGTTACTCTCGGCGACATCGGTGAGTGAATAGTGGGTTGTTGTCGTCTTGTAGGTGATGAGCAAAGACATAGGCAATGAGTGAAGAGTAGTGGTTGTCGTCTTGTGGCTGGTGGTTGCGAGGCGAGGAATGATTGGTGGTTGTGAGGCGAGGAATGGCTAGTAGTTGCGTGGTGATCATACTGTTAGAGTGAGAGGATGAGATTAGTGTGAAAGGGTGGCAAGAGATGGAGAGAGAAGGGTGGCGGAGTAGGGGGGATGAGAGGTTGACTGGTGAAGAGGGGGCGTATTAGGGTTTTAAAGTGAGAGATAAGAGGAGTGAGTAGAGGAGTGTGGCTTTCTGTTAGTGATTGTATGTAACTCTTTAATGATGTTAAAGTAATCTATGGACGACCTTTTCACCGAAAAAAAAGTAAGAGATAAGAGGAATGAGTACATGAGAAATAGAGAAATAAAAGCTGGGATTTGAAGTGGGCTGAGGGTTTTTATTACCCAATTTAATTAGTTGATCTGGTTTTAACAGAATTAGTTACTAGGGTTTAAAAATCAGATCAATTTTCGTGTGTCATTTAGCCTTTTTTCCACTAGTGTGCTACTAGGCTTTATGAAGATTAAGGTGGCAAAAGTGTGGATCAAACTAAGTATAGAGGAATGATTTGTTCCTTACTATATGTAACTGCTAGTAGGCTAGATATCTCTTTCGTTGTTGGTTATGTGCTCGGTTCCAATCCAATCCCAAAGAATCTTATCTAACTACAGAGAAAAGGCTACTTAGGTATCTCAATGAAGCAAATAATTTATGTTTGTTTTATCCAAGAAGTGATACCTTTGAACTCAAGGTATACATTGATGATGATTATGCTTGAGATATAGTAAATAGAAAAATCACTTCAGGTAGATAGCTCAATTATTTGGTCCCGTCTCATTTATTGGGGTTCCAAGAAACAGAATATTGTTGCTTTACCGACAATTGAAGCTAAATATGTAGTTGTTGCTTCATGTTGTGGATAAAATAATGGTTAAGGGACTTTGGTATTGTTTATTATTGTGTTACTCTATACTCCCTCCGTATCTTTTTAATCTACACACTTACACTTTTCACGCATGCCAATGCAAAACTTTGAGGACATGTATCTTTAATTTTGTATTTGTAAAAATTATAAAAAGTACATATTAAATAAAATAGATGTTATGATGAATCTAACAAGATCTCACATGACTATATTTTCATCCGCGTATAAATCACAAATGATGGTCAAAGTGAAATTTGTGAATAGTGTAAAATATCAAAGTGTAACAATTCAAATGAAACGAAGGGAGTATTATACAAGTGTTAGTTGTATATCCAAATATCTAGTACATCATTTAAGAGTCAAGCATGTTAATATAAGGCATCATTTTTTAAAAGATAATGTGGAAAAAGGTTTAATTACTAACCTTTTTTCAAACTGATAATTAGACTGCAGATATCTTGACTAAACCTTTAAGTAGGGAGAAAGATGAGAAGACGAGATTGAAACTATGTATGATCAAGCTCAAATTGAAAGCACGGAAACTTCCTCCACAAGGAAACTACTTGAAGTTATATATCTAAAGAGTACTTCCATCAAAACAAAGTATCATGTGAAAAACATTTAAGAATAAATTACATATAGTGTTTAAATGTGTTGAGATATTGAGTTATACACCACTTATATTCTTAGAACTTCCAACTTAATTATTAGTTAGAAATTTTCTTTTCTTAAAAATTCCATAAATATTTGTTTCATTTTCTTTGAAAATTTCTTTTCTTTTATCTGTTTCCAGATTTTTCTTAAAGATATTCTTCATATCTTTTAAGTTAGGATTTTCCGCAAATTCTTCTTTTTATCTTTTATTTTCTTAGTTCCAACTTGTTTCTATCAAGAAACTTTAAATAATGATGAAAGGGATGTCAACTGAATGCCGAGACGGTATGAGAGCTCCGATGGGTCTTAACACTAGTGAACCTGCAAAGCACACTGAAAAACTACCCCGGGGTTTTTTCCGGGAACCCCCCTCCGACGCTCAAGTCAGTAATTGAGGTAAAGAGAGAAAGTAGTAATTGTAGAGAGAGATGCTCTAGCTTGTTAGTTGAGATATTGTATACCTTTTGACTGATGGGACAAGCACTATTTACAGTGGTTGTGAATTCCAATGAAGTAGGGTATTTAGGTCAACTCTAGCTGGTGGAGGGTTGATGGCCCTAAGAGTTGGGGTATTTTGGTAATTTTGCTAGAAATGGGCTGGTCCATGAAATGCACCCAAACAATTAGCCCCACGCCAATTAATCGGAGCGAAAATCCAATTTTTCGGGGCGATTAATTGGCAGAATCGAATAAGTCATGTTTCCGTTTGGCTAAACGGGGCCCACATCGCCGAAAGACTCGCTGGCTGAGGGTGGGCGAGAGCCTCAATGGCCGAGGGGGAACCTCGTTACTGGCCGAGGCGTGTTGGCCGAGGCTTCCTGCTTGCTGGCCGAGGGCCTCTCCTGGTTGCTGGCCAACGACCGACCCCTTTTGTTAGTAAATAATGGGGTCAACGGCCATGACCAAAACGCCTTTTGTTAGTAAAAAATGGGGTCGAGGTCTTTTTCTTTGTTCTTTTTTTAATAAAGGCCAACGGCCGACCCCTTTTGTTAGTAAATAATGGAGTCGAGGTCTGAGTCGGTACCCCTATCGAATATCCCCCTATGTACAAATTACTAGAGGAGACTCGGGGGGGTAGGAATAACATTAGTGACGACGACTGCTCGTTGTCTCGACCCTTCGGCCGTCCCCGATGCGGTCCTCCTTCCGAGCCCTGCCTGGTTCTATGTGGAAGAGGCCGAGGGAGACATTCCCTACCCCTGGGAGGTATCCGTAGCTTACCCTTATGCACAACATATTTACTTAGATCATTTCCTTCATGATGATGTAGTTATGGCCGATCAGGGTGGTGCCACTGAGAATTCGGACCAGGTAGAGTACCCCCCACTCGTGCCCGGCGGGGGGCTGACCAACAAGTAGCCACATCCTACTTGGGTGAAAGTGATGATGAGGGACATGTCCGCCCTCGAAGCGAAGTGGTTCATTCGTGATCCTTATGCCTTATATAGACCAAGGAATACAAATACGGTGTTAATGACTCCCCCTGGGTGTGTTGCGTTGTACCGAGCATGCTTAGATTTTGGCTTGAGATTTCCTCTTCATCCCTTCATTAGGGAACTCATGACAGCGTACGACTTTACGTCTACACAATTGGTTCCCAACTCCTAGTATACCATCTTGGGCTTTGTTATGATATGTCATTCATTGGGAGTCACTCCCACCCTTCGCTTGTGGCGGAATATGGCCAAGCTAGTAAAAATCGTCGACATCGAGGATAACGGTGGTGGCTAGTGGGGAATTCAATGCCGGAAAGGGTATAAGATTGTTCGGAAGATGCCTACGGCACAAAAGAAGTTCCAACGTCAGTTTGTTTATATTTACTATGGCAGTGACTGGGGTTTGCCTATCACGTGGTCTCGAGAGGGACCACGGACTTGTTTGAACTTTGAGGTGCCAGAGATGTCAAAGGAGGAGGTCGTGGTGGCCTGTTACTTTCAGACTCATTGCGAGGAGGTAGACGGGGAAAGAGTGCTTGTCCCCACTAATTGGCTCCCCAAGCCAAAATATGCTGAGGATGAACACTTCTTATCTGCCTTCGGAGTGAGCCCGGCTTACCCTCAGGGTAATGGGTCGGGATGATGTTTTCATACTTAAGTTTTTTATTAATATATGCTGATGTTGCCTTACTTTTACTTGTGTAGTCCTTTCCCGTTCACGATTAGACGAAAAGATGGCCAATAGAGTTGATATCAACACCATCATGGCCCAAAGGCTTAGGAGGGAACTTCAGGACGGATCGATCACCAGGGTACCTTCGCAACCTTCGGTAATCTCCACTTCTCTTCTTATTTGTTCGTTTCTTATGTTTTTATGCTAACTTTCGATGCATCCAGGATCCCGCCAACACACGGCGCAAGAAGGAGCGCTCCACTACTTCCTCGGGGCGTCCCGAGACAGTGATCACCTTGAAACAACCACATTCGAGCGTGGAGAGGAGGCCTTCCTTGATTAGAGGGCCATCCCTCCAGTCGGGACTGGATGCAAACTTTGATGAGGGGAATTATGAACTTCCCCCAACTCCCAAATACACTCCTTCTTCTCCTTCGCCGCCGCCGAATAGGGTGCGCGGGGCTTTGGCTGGGGGCGACACCCCTTTCACTAGGTTGTCGACTGATGGCAAGGGTCGACGATCGAGGAAGATGTGTAGAGAGATGGTTGGTCCCAAGGATGAGGAGTATCTCGAGTCCATTGGCGAGGTCGAGGTTGACGAGCTTCAGCGCGCTTGGTTGGATGTAAGTGTTATCATCTTTGTGTTTTATTGTATCTTGTATGTCTCTCTAACTTCTTTTCCTAACTTTGCAGATGTTTATTCGGATTACTATGGTGGCACGCCATCGTATAACCTTTGACTGCGGAGAATGAGAGGTCGTCCGGTAGAGTAGCTGAGTTAGAGGATTTAGAGACAAAGCTTCACAAGTTTGAATGCGAGCTGACGAGGGCGATGAGGGCCATTGACAATGACCCAGCTGACTTTCAAGAGAAGTCGAACGAGCTGAATGGCTAGATTGGTCAACTGACGAAGGATCGTGATGATGCCTTGAAGAAGGTGGGTTGTCTCTCGGCGAGGCTGAAGGAGGCTCGACAGAAGGCTGAGAGGAGTTTCGCGGAGTGGTTTCAGGCGTGGCAAGAGTCAGACGAGTGTTTGGCGTACAACACCAAGGTTGGGGGAACTCTTTCCATGCCGGTGAGGAGTCTGCGCTGGCTCAGATGAAGAAGGTCGTGATTCAGGACTCTCCCAATTTTCATTGGGAGGCTTCGACTAGGACTTATCAGTCCCTTTGCGAAGCCGAGATGGCTTTGTTGCGTGATCAAATGGCGACCACCTGCTTGGGCCAGCAGGCTGAGCCCCGCGCCCAACAATTCTCGGGAGGTTTTGATGATGTTGCATTTGATGAGGAGGGTAGGGACTACGACAACTCTTCTCATTAGTGCCTTAGTATCTTAGCCCTTTGTTTGCTCACGCTTGTCTGTGTTATGTTGTAGTTTTCAAAGAGGTGGCCTCCTGTATGTTCAAGGCTGCCTCCCTTATGTTGTAATTTTCAAAGAGATTGCCTCTTGTTTGTTCAAGGCTACCTCCCTTATGTTGTAATATTTGTGTTATCAATGAGAGTATCGGCTTCGATCTTGTTTTGTTAAGTGTTGTGATTTGTCCATTTTTGCTTTTTGTTTCGTGATTCATTGTTTGGCCGAGGCATTGCCTGGCTCACACTATTTCGGATGTCGTGGTGCAGCATGTTTTGTCGAACTTAGAAAATGTGCCGAGGCATATGCTTGCCTTCTCACAAAATTTGTGCCGAGGCCAAAAAGCCTGGCCCATGTCCATCGATGCCCCTAAATTACAATACTTAAACAAAATACTTCGTCAAATTATCCGCATTCCATGGTCGGGCAAGAGGGACTCCCTCAGGTGATTTAATTCGATACATTCCTGGTTTCATCATATGAGTGACCTTGTAGGGTCCTTCCCAGTTGGGGCTAAGCTTGCCTTGAAGGTGCGAGTTTCCCGTTGCTTCTTTTTTTCGAACAACCCAATCTCCTAACTGTATGGGCCTATGCTTTACTCTTCTGTTGAATATCGAGTGACCCTCTTCTTGTATTGGATGGATCGGAGGAAAGAGTTGCCCCTGATCTCTGGTAGAAGGTCGAGGTTGATAGGTTTCGCTTGTTCATTTTCAGCATAATCATAAAATGTCATACGGGGAGAAGGTATGCCGACCTCCACAGGGAGGAGAGCCTCGCTCCCATAGATGAGCTGAAAAGGAGAGTATCCCGTAGCTTCCTTGACAGTTGTTCATGCTGACCAGAGTATCCCAGCAATTTGCGACCCATGCTCCTTTTGCTCCATCCAAGGACTTCTTAATTCCTTTAAGAAGAACCTTGTTTGCTGTCTCAGCCTGACCGTTTGTCTGGGGCCTCGAGATAGCAGAAAACGTGGTACTTATGCCAAAACGACCACAATAGTCTCGGGTCGGCCCACTGTTGAATTGCCTACCATTGTCAGATACAAGGGTTTTAGGGACTTCGAATCTTGTTATGATGTTCCTCTATATGAACATTTGCACTTATTTGTCCGTGATTGTGGCAAGGGCTCGGCTTGTATCCACTTGGTGAAGTAATCTATTGCGACAATAAGAAATTTATATTAACCTGAAGCGGGAGGGAACGGGCCAAGTAGGTCCATACCCCATTTGTCGAAGGGCAAGACAACTTGTATGGTGGTAAAGAGATTCGCTGGTGTGTGAGGGAGATCTGAGAACAACTGGCACTTAGGACACTTTTGAACCAATTCCATTGCATCTTCTTTCAATGTCGGCCAATAGTACCCTGCCCGGAGTGCCTTGGCGACGACGATCCTGCTTCCTTGATGACTTCCACATGCCCCCTTGTGTATCTCCCTTAATATGTAGTCCCCATCCTCAAGGGTGACACACTTCAGGAAGGGATGAGTGTAGGATTTCTTGTATAAGTATCCATCGTGCCATGCGAACCACTTAGCCCTTGCCTAGACCTTCTCAGCTTCCTTCTCGTCCAAGGGGAGCTCCTCATCCCTCAAATACTTAATCATTTTATCCATCCACGTAGAAGTTTTGTCGAAGACGAAAGTTTGCTTAACATTGATGGTAGGGTGGTGGATGACTTGCCACATGATGGTTCTTGGGCTGAGCCCATCTGCTGAGCTCGTCATCTGGGCTAGGGCGTTAGCATGCTGATTTTCTGACTGAGGCACATGTAAGATCTGAAAATCTTGTAGATTATTGACCACCTCTTTAATTTTAAATCTATACATCTTCATGTTATCCTCCTTGGCCTCAAATTCACCCGATACTTGATCGACTATTAGCTGTGAATCCGACCTGGCTCGAACTGACTTGGCTCCTGAGGCAATGCATATTTGTAGCCCTAAAATCAGTGCCTCATACTCAGCCTCATTGTTGGAAGCTAGAAAGTCGAACTTAATGACATATTCCAACTTCTCGCCAACGGGGGGTGTTATGACTAGCCCAGCTCCACTCCCCGTTTTGGTTGAAGAGTCATCAACTTGAAGCCCCCAGGTTGCTGATCCCTCTTCCTCAGCTGGTCCGGAAGTGCACTTTGAGATGAAGTCTGCAAGGGCTTGGGCTTTGATTGCCCTACGGGGTTCATACTCGAGGCCGAAGTCGGCCAGTTGGTCAGCCCAATCCGTCATGCGGCTAGAGTGATTGCAATTTTCAATAACTTTTCGAAGAGGTTGTCCGGTCAGGACCTTAATATGATGCGCTTGAAAGTAGGGCTTCAGCTTCCGACTTACCATAACCAAGGCGTAAACAATCTTTTTAATCTGGTTATACTTGCTTTCTGCCCTTCGAAATGCATGGCTGACAAAGTACACAAGGTGTTGACCATCTTATCGGTCGGCCACAAGTACCGCACTCAGTGAATATTCGGACACCGCCAGATAGACATATAATGTTTCCCCAGCAAGGGGGGAATGAGCTTGGGAAGGGTGGAAAGGTGTTGTTTAGTTGTTGAAACGCTTGTGCTTCTTCATCCCAATCAAATTCTTTTCGCTTGAGTGCGCGAAAGAAGGTAAGACTCTTGTCGGCTAACCGAGATAAGAAGCGCCCGAGAGCCGGTGAGGTGTTGTACCTCGCGGACTTTCTTAGGAGACCTCATGTCCAACACTGCTTGTACTTTATCTGGGTTAGCCTTAATTCCCCTTTCGTCGACCAAAAAGCCATGGCATTTCCCTCCCTTAACTCCAAAAACACACTTTTTGGGGTTAAGCATCGACGAAGGGTAGACAAGGTTTCCCTCAAGTCAGTTGCGTGATCTGTTGCTTGCTTGATTTTGACGATCATATAGTCGACATATACTTCGATGTTGCGGCCTAGTTGGCCTTGAAAGATCTTGTTCAATGTGCGTTGATAGGTGGCTCCCGCATTTTTTAGCCCGAAGGGCATCATCTTATAACAATAGACCCCTTGGCTTGTAATGAAGTCCGTATGTGGCTTATCCTTCTCAGCCATGGGTATTTGGTGGTACCCTGCATTGGCGTCCATGAAACTGAGAAGTGCATGCCCTGCTGTTGAATCCACTAATCTGTCTATCTTGGGAAGGGGATGGTTGTCTTTCGGATAAGCCTTGTTTAAATCCGTGAAGTCCACACACATTCGCCACGCTCTGCTAGACTTCTTGACGAGTACCACGTTTTCCAACCATTATGTGTATTGACACTCTTTAATGAACCCTACTTCTAAGAGCTTCTTTACTTCTACTGCTGCGGCCGAGTGTCTCTCCGGGCCTTGGTGCCTCATCTTCTGCTTAACGGGGCGGTACACGTCTTTGATATTCAGTTCATGATACATGAAATGAGGGTCTAAAACCCGGCATGTCTGTGGCCTCGTAGGCGAAAGCGTCCTTGTACTCCCTCAATACCTTGATGATTTCCTCCCTTAGTGCCTGGTCTATTGTTCGGCCTACCCTCACTTGGTACCAAGTTCTTCATCAAGGTGACCTCCCCATCCTCTTCAACTGGTTGAGAGCGGTCATAGCATTTCGGGTTTTCTGAAATGTAGATGATGAGGCAGTCCAAGGGTGCCTCTGCTTCACTTCTCTTTCTCTTCTTAGGTGTTGTTACTTCTTTGGATGAGGTGGTGCCGTTTTTAAAGCTATTTACATAGCATTCTCTTGTTGATTGTTGATCCCCATGGATTTTGTCAACTTCCCCCTCATCCGTCTCGTCTTGCATCAAAAGTTGATATATCGAGATGGCTGCTTTGACTTTGTTCAACGTTGGACGACCCACAATTGCGTTGTATGGCAATGGGATGTCCACTACGAGCAAATTAACTGGTAGGCTTCTTCCTTTGCTTTTCTCTCGGAGTCGCACTGGGAGTTTCATGGTGCCGACGGGATGAACTGAGTTATCAAGCCTATACTTAAGTTTTTCTACGCAGTCCAGGGTGATGATGTCTGCGGAGGATCCGCTATCGATCAAGATCCTCTTAACTCTTGAGTTGGCGATCTTCATCTCAATCACCAAAGGGTCATCATGAGGCGTCTGAATGCGCCGAGTTATTTCTTCGAAGGTCATTACTGGCAGCTTGCCTGGGTGCCTTCTACCTTTAACACTTGATGCTTCAGCTCTTGGAGGTGGGACTTGCGGGAACGGCCGGTTGGGATTCCTGAGGCGAATCCACCCGATATGACACCGACATACCCTTCGGTCTCATCACTGTTAGCTCGCTCATCCTTTCTCTTGTCCTTGTTGTCGGGGTTTTTGAGGTACCTATTGAGTTTTCCTTGGTCGGCTAGATTTTCCAAAGCCTTCTTCAACTCCCTACAATCGCGGGTGGTGTGACCGCACTCCCTGTGGTACTCACACCATAGAAGCTTGTCCCACATAGTGTTGGATGTCTTAATGGGGAGTGGCTTAAGCAACACTGACTTTTCTTTAAGGTCCAAGTAAATCTCCCTTTGGTTCTTGTTAAATCGAGAATCCTCTCTACTAGCGGAGGGCCGGTTAGGCTGAGGGTTGGGTCGAGGAGCTTTCATCTGATCTCGGCCGTTGCGGTGATCCGCAAGACCATTATCCTCCTTCCTCTTCCTCGAATTGTCGTTGCTCGGCCTACAAATATTTGAGGCTTGTATGAACTTTTGTGCTCGAGTAATAGCTTCTGTGAATGTAGTAACTTCATTCTCTGCCAAGAACCAACGGAACTTACCCCGCAAGAGCCCAGACATAAGCGCGGTGAACGCTACTCCATCTTGGAGATCTGACACCCTTAATTATTCTTCGTTAAACCTCCTGATGTAGTCGCTTAAACTCTCGTTGTTCTCTTCTCTGACCAACATCAAATGGATGCTAGTCTTCTTGTGTCTCCTCCCCGCAATGAAGTGTTGAAGGAAGAGTGCCTCTAACACTAAATAGTTAGTGATGATACCCGAAGACAATTCCGAAAACTAGCTAAGTGCCAATCCTTTGAGCGTGGTTGGGAAGTAGCGACACTACGCAGCTTCGCAACCCGTTTGCACACTTATTTGTGCCTTATATGAGGCCATATGGTCAGTCGGATCCGTCCAACCTGCATATTGCTCGATGAGGGGTACTTTTACTTTGCTTGGATTAGGGGTGTCCATGATTTCTTTGCTGAAGGGGGTCATGAAGTTCAAGACACCTTTGTTAACCATATGGGAGTCCCCACGCTTACGTGGTAGAGATGAGGTCGAGTCCACTCATCCTCCCGTCTCCTGGGCGAGCGAGGAGGGGATCTCTCTCGTTCTCGGCGAGGAGAGTGGGGCTGACCAAGGTCACGCTCACATCTTGACGGGGCCGCCCTTGATGCATCCTTTCTATTCATAATTTCCCTGGCGTCCATCTGCCCCTTACGAAGTCGATTCTCTTTGATTTTCTGACGGGCGTCTCTCTGCCTGCGTTCTGTCCGAGGAGATCTCTGCTCAGACCGATGGGGTCTATGGGCTGGGTGAGGGGGTCTCTGAACTGAATGAGGAGGTATTTGCTCTCTTGGTCGCTCATGCCTCCGTGATGAGGGCTGAGGGGGTCCAGCAACATTTGATCTTTGCATCTGAGACGCTACTTCTCTCACTTCCACCTCAGGCTAAGACTGGGGTTGGGGTTGTCCCCCACTTTGAAGAGTGGCCAACATGGCCCTTAGGTTCCATTCAATGTTTTGGTTCAGCTGGTCTGCTATCCTCTGGAGTTCAGCAGGTAGAGGGGGGTGTGGATGAGGGGATCCAGCTAGCTGAGGCCGAGGCACATGCTCAGGCGGAGGTGTAGGGCTTTCGTCCTCGTGAGGGTCGAGTGTCTCAACGGTAGGTGTGTGATGGGAAGGTGGATTAGGTTCTGACTGAGGAGCCTTATGGTTTCGGCGGATCGATGTCATTTCAGCTCTCGGTTGTGGCTTGAGATTGTTGTATCCCCACAGACGACGCCAAACTGTTTATGTCAAGAAACTTTAAATAGTGATGAAAGGGATGTCAACTGAATACCAAGACGGTACGTGAGCTCCGATGGATCTTAACACCGGTGAGCCTGCAAAGTACACTGAAAAACTACCCCGTGGTTTTTCCGGGAACGCCCCTCTGACGCTCAAGTCAGTAATTAAGGTAGAGAGAGAAAGCAGTAATTGTAGAGAGAGATGCTCTATCCTGGGACAAGCACTACTTATAGTGGTTGTGAATTCCAATGAAGTAGGTTGTTTAGGCCAACTCCGGCTGGTGGAGGGTTGATGGCCCTAAGAGTAGGGTATTTTGGTAATTTTGCTAGAAATGGGTTGGTCCATGAAATTGGCCCAAACACAACTTAATAATAATAACCCCCCTTATACCTCCATAAATACGTTCATCCTCTCTCCCAACTGGTGCCTTATTATTTACTAGTCTTATATGGACGCTATGCGTGTGAAGTCATTATCTATGTTTTATAAGTGTATATGAAGGTGCAATTAAATCATCTTTTTTCCCAAATTTGTTTAATCCTTCAAATGTTGACCCATATAACATCATAAAAACAGTGAAAACACTCCACTCTCTTACCAAAAACTTAAAAGAAACTCACTCCACCATCACCAATGGATATCTCACCAATTCACTCTCTAATTCCTCACAATGTTCAAAATCAATCCATTGTTCCTCTCCAAAACCAGCAGAAAAATTAACCGTGCAAGTTTTTGCGCCTCAAGATATTGCTTCTCCACCTCAAAGCCTCAGCAACTTGAAGAAATAGAGGAGTCTCAATCTCAAGGAAAGATTTAATGAAGGTGAAGGAAATTGAACAAAAGGCAAAGTATTTGGGGCATGGATTTGGAGTAAATTTG
Source organism: Beta vulgaris subsp. vulgaris (assembly GCF_026745355.1). Lineage (NCBI taxonomy): Eukaryota > Viridiplantae > Streptophyta > Magnoliopsida > Caryophyllales > Amaranthaceae > Beta > Beta vulgaris. The sequence continues at coordinate 24,014,250 of NC_079209.1, forward strand.
GTAGGGTGCAGATCTTGTAAGTTATTGGAGTTTCTTGATCTAATTGAACATCAAAAGTGGGTGAAATTATTAAGGAAATGTGCTAAAAATCCTTTAGTTCCTGACACAATGAAAGAATTTGTAGGAACTTTAAGAACGATAATGGAGTGTGTTCCAGTGTTGGCAATGAAGTTTCGTTTTCTTTTCATGCGAATTATTTGGCTTATTTGTTTGAGGTTTCAAATGAGGGTTTTGATCTCTATTTTAAGGAAAAATATAGTGTTCAAATAGGAGAAGTAATCTATGATGATATTGTTTCTTTTATTGGTGGTGATGTAGGAACAACCCTCATAAATTCACTCCTCTTTTGAAACTTATGTTTAATCTTGTCAGGAGAAGCGTAGTTCCTCGAACTCAAAAATGAAATGAAGTTGCCTTCATGATTCCTCTCCCACAAATTCTCATTAATTTTCCTTCATTGATGATCCAAAACTTGTTCCAATGTATACCTAATCTCAAAGTGGTTATGCTTTCCCTCTTGACCCATGTGTTTCAATGCTTTGTGGTAGATTTAAGTGGTTATGGATCTTTGTGCTTGACACCTGATCAGATTTTGCAAGAACAATCCTTATTATGATATTGAAGGTAGTGAATGGTAGAATCTGTTTTAGTGGGGATGTGAAGGAACAAGAAGAAAATGAGGAGGAACAAGAAGACGATAAGGAGATGGAGATGGTCTTTTCTGTTGAAAGGAAAAAGTTGATAATGTTAGGGATAAGAGGTTTAAGGAAGAGTTTTATGATCTTCACCAGGACTGCAAAAGGTGGCAGGACCTCTAATGTATTTGGATATCACTAGGGATCCTGAGGAACGGGAGGAAGTTCCAGAATCAGAGGTAGAGGAGGAATAAGAGGAACATCCCCATGTCGTTAAAAAAATTGTGAGGTTGGTTCCTAAGAGGAAGTAAGCTAAAGTTCCATCCCATCTAGGGGAACACCAGTTACATCAAGAGCTCCAACTAGGTGGTTTCACACCTTTCTCTTCTAGTTCTTCTAGTGCTGCTGTGGATTCTATGGTGAAAGAACTCAAGACGAAAGTTGAGGGTATGTTTGTTCCCATCAGAATATGGAAGCCAAACTTCATAGCCTTTGCACTACTATGGATAACTTGGTGAAGGTTATTATTCAAGAACTCCAACAGGCAGTAACCACTCTTCAATAATAAGTCATCAAGAGTCAACAAATTATCCTCAAGCGCATAGAGGAAGCAGTGTTTGAAGAAGTTTATGAAGCTGAAGTTCCTCCACCTCCTCCTTCCCAAGCCTAAACCTACAAGCCCTCCTTTTAAAATTTGTTATTTTGTTGGAACAAATTCTTTTTTATTTTTTGGGCTTGTATCTTTTAATTTCTCATGAGATGTGATTCCTCTTTGTTCTCTTTTTATTCGTTAATGAAACTTTTGCTTATAACTCCTTGTCTCTTATTATCTGAACTGCTTCTACTCTATGCTTTGTTTAAACCACCTAATTAGAGTGGTGTTGTGATTGGAAACTTCCCATGATCACTTTAGCATAAAGCCTTTTTGTTGATGTCACTAGGGGGAAGAATGATTGCAAATTTTTAACATGATTAAACTCAAGTTCCTCATCATTTTATTGTGTTTCTCTCCTAGTCCAGAAAGTAGACAATCCTTAGATCTTGCTTTTTTTGTCGTTAGAAATTAGTTCTTACTTTGTTTAAGTTTCATAAGTATTCTTAGTTTCCTTTTCTGAGTTCTTTTTAAAAAATTATATTATTTATTTTACTTAGCATATTTTTATTTGTGTTCCTTTAATTTTTGCTATTAAAAGTTATATTATATTACCACCAAAAAGAGGGAACATTATTGTCCTTGATATTTTGAGGATGACAACATAACAAATGATCTAGTGATTTCACAACAAGAATGTCATTCCTTTCCATCCGCCAAAATCAGACGCTAAAAATGCGGGATCAGAAGCTAAAGAGATTAGCGTCCGCTGACGGACCCTAAACGTCTGATGCAAAACCCTGGTCACTAATTCTCCAAATACCGTCTGCGTAGTGGACACTAAATATTTAGTGTCTGAAGTTTGAAATTTAGCGTCCGAAACTACGTAGACTGTAAATAGCGTCCGCTTTCTATAAATTCTAATCTGCCTATGGCCCGGATGTTAATTAGCGTCTGCATAAAGCGGACGGTATTTTACGTCCGAAAATTACCGGACGCTAAATAGTGTCCGCTCGTAGCAGATGCTAATTAGTGTCCGGCGCAACGGACTCTATGGTGAGTTAGGCGGGCGCTAATTGATCATATTTTTGTGATAAATTTTCTTCCTTTTTGCTTAGAGCGGACCCTCATTGCACACGGCGGACGCTAATATTTTTTTTTTTTTTTTTTGGAAAATAAACCTGAGTTGTAGTATTTGAATATTTTTTAACCTGTTTCATTTTCCAACAAAATATACTCAACTAATCAGCCGAATGCTGCACTAATGACCTGTTTGCATTAATTAGAAATTCATACATACACTAACATAAGTTAACATAAATTCATACATACATAAACATAAGTTAACGGTCTTAACTAAATCATATGTTCTCATGTCCCTAAAAATAAACAAGATAGATATTTTAAACAATAGTAGGAACCTAAGTCGCAAACGCATCACCACCGCCGGTGGGGGGGTCTCGAGGCCCGGTAAAGGGGAAGGAACCACCACATTGGCTCATCATCTGGCTGTAGCTCTCCATAGTCTTCCTCATCTGCGCTAGGTACTCCTCATGCACTCTATGCTGCTCCTCTCTCTCCATTTTCCTAGCGAGACGTTCCTCTTCTCTCTCCTTTTGCCTTGCAAGGCACTCCTCCTCTTGTTCCCTTTGTGTGGCAAGTTGTTCCTTTTCTCTCTCCTTCTGTATCGGCTCACGTTCTCTTTGCAACTCGAGTCTCTCTTCCTCGAACCTCGCGGAAAACTGAGAAAACATGGAAGGAGTGCAACTGGAGGACGAACTACCTCCCCCCCTCAAAGACCTCTCAAAATAAAGGTTTGCACTCGTCCCCAAACCATGAACCCACCCTCTATTTCTGCCGCCGACAGTCTCAAATAAAATCTGGTTCGGGGCCTTGTTTTCCCCTCTTTTTTGACATTCAGCAAGAGTTTTGTCATAACTTTCCTGCAAGAATGGATTTAGCAAGTTTAAGACACTTAGCCAATGAAAATGAGTGAAAGTAAGCCATTTCGAACTCTTTTTTGGGTTTAATGTTCCTATAATCCAACCTCTACCTATTTCAAGTTCTAATGCCTCATGCAAGTCCTACAATACTCATTTAAGCTTCCTATTACTTGGTTGTATGATTTTAAGCAAGTTGAAGACACTTAGCCAATGAAAATGATTGAAAGTAAGCCATTTCGAGCCCTTTTTTGGGTTTAATGTTCCTATAATCCAACCTCTACGCCGATTTCAAGTTCTAATGCCTCATGCAAGTCCTACAATACTCATTTAAGCCTTATATTACTTGGTTGTATGATTCTAAGCAAGTTTAAGACACTTAGCCAATACCGATCACTACCGCATACACTACACTTATCTAAGTGAGCATCGCCTTTCCAAAACAACATACAACCTCTAGGACATGCATGTATCCTCTCATGAGGCAACTCCAAACCCTTTAGAACTTTCTTTGTGTCGTAGAAAGTTCTTCCCATGTGGTTATTCTGGGGTATCGCCTCATTCAATAAACTAGCACACCCATCAACACACCTGTGTGGTAGGTTATACTCACACTTTAAACTTATGATTCTAGAAGTCATCTCCAGCATGGACATCTTGCTCCCTTCATACAAGGGATTCTCGGCCGCCTTGAGAAGGTCGAAAAACTTGTTTGCGTCACCATTTGGTTCTTCTTCAACTGAGTTTGAAAGTGCAAGCATGGCATGATCTTCAGTATTCCCTAAAGCATTCACACTCATATCCAAATACGGATTTTACTGAGCGGAGGATGAGGAGGAACCCGTAGCACGTTCACCATTAATTCGGTTTAATAGCCTTAATGTACAAATGTATTTTAACCGTGTCCACATCCAAGTAACGCAAGTTATTACACCGAATGCATGGACATTTTATCTTGTCATCGTCATTTAAATGTGGATGTTGTAAACAAAACTCAATGAACTCATCAACCCCTTTCACAAACTCAGTTCTAAGGGAACGCCCATCAAGTCTGTTATACATCCAGCTACGTTCCTTCCTTTTCATAATTTAAAACTCTACACACAACTAGAACATATCAATTCACTATATTCACTACTTGTTAATAGAAGTACGTACTATATGTAATAGACAAATATTAGACAATTTAATAATAATTACTAGAAAACCCAAAAGATTAACAACAACACTAGCCAAATAATAAGTAAAGTAAGTATATACTAAATATATTAACAAATATATAGTGAACATATACTAAATATACACTAAATCTATTATACTAAACATATATTTAATATATACAATCAACTCAATTCGACAAAACTAAAAAATACATATATTTACAAAGCATCTAGAATAATAAGCCCTTGATAATATAAATTTGATATGTGACCATTAATTGTACTTAATTTTCTACGTATAATAAATTAATTACGCAATTTGTCTAAAACATGTAACATTAACAACGTCACTTCATAATTATCATGAATAAATTAAACAAGTTGATGAACAACACCAATACTAAACATGTTCTTTTATCAACAACACTTAACATATTCAATTATCAACAACAACACTTAACATATTCAATTATCAACAACAACAACACTTAACATATTCAATCACCAACAACAAATTCACTTAACAACAACAAGAACAACAAATTCACTTAACATCAACAACAACAATGCAATTAAAAACAGCAACAACAACAATCATCACTCACAACAACAATAAATATCAACAATAACTATGAACAACAACAATACATCAAAAATACCAAAAACCCCAATCAACAACAAGGAATTCAAGCCAAAAATCAACAAAACTAAGGTATAAATTCATACCTTAAGCAAATGTCGGCGCTAGCAGCGGCGGGGCGCTAACGATGCTTCGGCACGAGTTGGCGCGAGTGAATTTTTAATGGAGTTTGGCGAGTGAAGCTGAGAGGAGTATTATGCGAGTCCGACGCGAGTGACGGTAAGGGGAGAGTGGCGGCGGTGCGGCGGCGACAATGGAGGCGTGGTGAGGTTAGGGTTTGGTAAATGGCTAAATTTGTTGAGAGGTCGTAGAAATGTGGTTGGAAGGGCCGATTAAGGGGATTATATATCCGTGTATTTAGCGTCCGCCTAACCGACGCTAAATGGCTAAAGGCAGACGCTAAATTTAATATTGGGTTTTTCTACATAGTACCCTTGTGTTTTACGAAATTCTATGTTGTACCCAACGTTTTTAAAATTTTCACGTTGTACCCCTAAGATTTCTTAACGTTACCCACACTACCCTTATACACGATATCAAACAATAGATTTTGGGACTTTCTTACCTTGTGGGGATAAAGTAGGATGTTTTAGCCTTGTTAGTTGACTGAGATTTGAAATATGATTTGATAAATTGAAAACTAAGTGAGGTTTGGAGTAGGATTTTCTATTAGTAAGGGTATTTTGTGTGACGTTTAGAAAGTTTAGGGGTACAATGTGGAGAGTTAAAAAAGACTGGGTACAACGTAGAATTCCGAAAAACACAGGGGCACTATGTAGAAAAACCCTTTAATATATTTTACAAAAATAAATCTGCTGCATTTAGCGTCCATTAGGCGGACGCTAAAGTTAATATGTTTTCGGAAAAAAAATCATCTGCATTTACCGTCCGTTATTCGGACGCTGACCTCTATTGACCGACGGTAAATTACGTCTGTTTTGTAGACGGACGCTAAATTTACGATATCAGACACTATTTGTCATCTGATAAAAGATGGACGATATGTCGACTTATACCGTTTGCGTAAAATGACAGACGCTAATGTTAGACGCTAAAAAGGCGGATTCTTGTTGTGTTTCATTGAGTGTGTTTTAGCTATGAAGTTCCTGAGTTATAAAAGGTTTAGGGAAGCTGAGCTCCTGAGTAGGTGTTTGCAATGAAAGGAGACATTGAGTAATATCCTAATACATGAAGTGAAGTCAAAATGGAAGTCAAGGAACGTTTCAAATATCAAGTGTTATATTTCTGACATCAAGGTTCCTTAAAGAATACGTGGACACTAGAGGAAAAAACTGGAAGGGCTGCGCTTTAAGCGTTGCGTTTTTTAGAACACGCAGCCCTTAAGTATGAAGGGATGCGGTGATTCAGAAAACATAACCCTTTTGATAAAAAGGGATGCGATTTTTAGGCCATACACAGCTCTTTATATGAAGGGTTGCGGTTCCCCAATTAATCGCAGCCCTTTTGAAACGAAGGGATGCGGTTTTTTACGCCCGCAGCTCTTCACTAACATGAAAATACACGCACAACTACTTTTACTAAAAGTACACACGAATTTCCCTCGCTCACCCACTCACTTACTCCCTCTCACTCATCAATCACTCTTCACTCTCTCCTCTCGTCTTCACCACCGATGCCCTAACTCAACCACCGACGATGCACACCTTACTCCCTCTCACGCATTCTCCTCACTTACTCTCTCTCACTCCTCACTCACTTATGCCACCTTCACTCTCTCCTCTTCTCTTTTGTAGTTGTGGGTTTCTATGGTTGTGGGTTTCATTTTTTTGCATGCGCACCACCACCACGACACAGCACCACCTTCACTTTCTCCTCTCCTCCGCTCCTCCTCTTCTGGTCATTCCACTCATTTTCATTTTTTTCGCTTTCCAAAATATTAATAGTTGTGGGTTTCATCTTTTGTAGTTGCAGGTTGGCAGGGGTGGGGAGGGTGGATGGGGGAGGGTGGAAAAGGGGCTGATAGGGGGTGGGGGAAGGCTTGGGAGGGTGGGCAGGGGGTGTGTGCCGGTGTGGGGGATGGCCACGGGGTGTGGGAGGGTGGGCAAGGGGTGTCTGAGGGTGTGGGGGATGGCTGGGAGGGTGGGCAGGGGGTGTGGGGTGTGGGATGGTGTGGGGGATGGCTGGGGGTGGGCAGGAGTGTAGGAGGGTAGGCAGGGGTGTGTGAGGGTGGACAGGGGGTGGTAATAGTAAAATTTGTTGATATTATGTGATTTAATGTGCAATGTGGGTTTTGTTAATTGTAGGAAAATAGACTAAGCAAGGATAAAACAAAGTTCCAACTATCTCTTCTCTTTTCATTTCTCGTCACTAGTGTTAAGAGGTATAATGTTTAATCTCTTTGCATATTTTGTTCTTTGTTTGATTGGTTGATGTGTTTCAATTTGATTAAATTTATTATATTTATTGATGTATGTATGTTTCTTGATATGAGATTGTATGAAAACAATGTAGTTCAATTTAGTTGTGAATCATCATCATATGCCTGGATACCCGTTCAAGACTTGCTCATTAGGAGTAAGTCTTGAATAGTCCCAAGTTTGGGACTGTTCTTGGACGTTTGATCTCACTTAGGTAGTGAATGTGTCTTCTTTTCAATTCTGAGAGAAGTCTTGGCTTATCGTTTCTCTACATTGTTCTCTAAGCAATTATCTACATTGTGTACTTGGATAACTGTAGGGAAATGCTCTCGAATTTTCCTTAGAATTGAAAAGTTGTCATATATTCACTAGTGAGATTAGACATCCAAGGATGGGTTAGGTTGGAGCGATAAGGACCTTCGGCTGCATGAACACATTTGAACATGTCACTATCTTCGCTTGCATGTGTCTCTGTTTGATTTGAATATCTGACTTTCTTGCATGTTTATGTAACTAAATAATGATTGATACGTTATAATTATTGGTTGTGTATAATTACTAGATGTATTCTTGAATGATCAGATGGATCATACTTGGATGTATGGTAGTGATGAATCGATTGAGTTTGTGAACGGGGTCTCGGAATTCTGTAAATCTGTATTACAATATCAAGCATCCTCTGGAGCAGTCGATTTTTATTATCCTTGTGTCGATTATGGAAAAGTGAGCAAGGGTAGTAGTATACATCTGCTTAAGTAGCATGTCTTTCGTCGTGGGTTAAGGGCTCAATATAACGTATGGATTCCGCATTGGTGAGGAGGGGAATTATATAGGAAGCTCTAGAATAATGAGCGATGTATATGAAGAAAAGAAGGATTTAGAGCTCGTTGATGATGTCGGGGATGAGAATTGGGATGATGATCATTATGGGAATGAAGATAGGGATCGAGTATACGAGATGATAAACGAGGTTAAAGATCATTCGTGTAAACAACCTCGTATTTTTTGAGTCTATGTCTGAGGCTACTGAAAAGCCTTTGTATCTAGGTTGTATAAAGTACACCAAACATTCCGTCGTGATTATACTCGTCAACATTAAGCCGAAAGTTGGTTGGAAAGACTCTTGTTTCACATCGTTGTTGGAAGTTTTAGCTGAACTGCACCTTGATGGAAATGTATTGCCAAAGTCGTACTCTTATGCTAAGAAGCTCATGTGTCCTTTCGGTTTAGAGTACGAGCGTATACATGCTTGTCCTAACGATTGTGTGCTTTATCGTAATGAGTATGAGCATCTACATGTATGTCCAGGTTGTGGATTGTCGAGGTACAAGCGTGAAGGAGTTGGGGTAGTGAAGGACCACCAGCTAAGGTGTTGTGGTATCTACCCATAGTTACTAGATTTAAGTGCATGTTCTCAATTAAAGGAGATTCGAAGAATTTGAGGTGGCATGCAGATCGTAAGAAGAAAGACGGTATGATGAAGCATCCGACTGTTTTGTCTGAGTGGAAAAATATCGACATGGGGCATAAGCCATTTGGTAACGAGGATAGGAATATGAGGCTTGGATTATGTACGGATGGCATGAACCCTTTTGGCAATCTTAGTTCTCGGCATAGTACATGGTCAGTAGTTTTAGTTGTTTATAACTTGCCTCCTTGGTTGTGCATGAAACACAAGTACATCATGTTGTCACTTCTTATATCGGGGATAAAACAACCTGGAAATGACATAGATGTATACCTCCAACCGCTTGTTAAAGATTTAAAGAAGATGTGGAACAAAGGAGTGTTAGTATTTGATGCGTATGCTAATGAGATGTTCACTCTACGTGTCATGCTTTTGTGTACTATGAACGATTATCCAGCCTATGGGAACTTATCTTGGTATAAGACAACAGGAAAACAACTGTGTCCAATTTGTATAGATGACATGAAGTCTACACACCTTAAGGGATGCAAACATGTCTATATGCGCACACGAAGGCTCCTCAAATGCGAGCATCCCTATCGGTTTAAGAAGAACGCATTCGATGCGACAGTTGAAAAGGAAGCTGCTCGTAGACCAGTAGCTGGTACTGAAGTTCATAATCAGGTTAAGGGCATTGAAACAATCTTTGATAAACCTACAAGTGAGGTTGATGGACCTACAGGATTATGGAAAAATGAGTCTATTTTTTGGAAACTTCCATACTAGAAAGATCTACAAGTCAGACATTATTTGGATGTCATGCACATAAAGAAGAATGTTCGTGATGATATTCTTGGGACACTTATGAATATTCAGCGTAAGAAAAAAGATGTTATGGCGTCACGACTTTACTTGGAAAAACAGGGGCTTCGACCCGAGTTATGGGCTCGGAAAAGGGACAGAAGGAAGAAGACAGTAGTGGGTGAAAGGGTTGACTAGGAAACTCAAAAAAGAAAACATAAGGTGGAGGATTCGGGGAAGAACTATTTGCCACCGGCTTGCTACACGATGTCGTTAGAAGAGAAACAGATTTTTTTCGAGTCGTTTTATGGAATTAAGGTTCCAAGTGGCTACTCATTGAATATGAAGCGATTTGTTACCTTAAATGGTGAGTTCAAGTTATCGAGTATGAAATCTCACGATTGTCATGTCATGATGCAAGTATTCTTACCGATTGCAACTCGTGGGATACTTCCAAAGCATGTGACGCACAGCTTTGTTCATTTTTCCATACAATATGCAGCAAAGTCCTAGGTCCGTCGATCCTCGATTCCTTGCAGGCCAGAGTAGTTGAAACTTTATGCAAATTTGAGATGTTTTTTCCCCCTTCATTCTTTGACATTATTGAGCAATATATAAGTACTTTAAAGGATAAAGTTCAAAATCCTGCACAATCAGAAGGTAGTACAATTCAAGGGATTGTGGGTGAAGAAGTCAGTAATTTTGTGGCTGAGTACTTTGCTAGTGTTGATCTTGTTGGACTTCCGACATCTTTGACACGAGAGCACACTTGAGGGCAAAGGTACAATTGGTTCTAAATTGATCTGACCTTATGTAGAGAAGCGTACACAAGCTCACTTATTTGTGTTAAATCACATATCAGTTATCCATCCTTATTCAAATGAACATATGAAGGAATTATGTGTTAGCACCGTGGAAAAAGAATAAGGACATTGACGCAAATGCATAACAAGACGTTCAATGATTGGTTTCATAAACAAGTCGTGGATGATTTGGATAAAAGTGCTTCTGAAATAGTCAAGTGGTTAGCATTTGGTCCTCGTCAAGCTGTACGTTCTTATGAGGGTTATGATATTAACGGATATATATTTTGGACTGAACGTCAATATCTGAAGTCGACATCGCAACAAAATCGTGTTGTTTCACCTATGGCATCATCTACACAATACGCAAGCTCGAAGGATAAGTCGCATGTACTTGCTGACATCAATTATTATGAGCGAATTGGGGAAATATGGGAGCTGGACTACTATAGTTTTCATATTTTCCTTTTATGTTGCAAGTGGGTTGAAGATAATCTACGTTTCGTAAAAAAAGGATGATCATTGTGAATTCACTCTTGTGGACCTTAGTCGGGTACGTGAAACTCGGGAGCCATTTGTACTTGTCTCACAAGTTAAAAAAAGTATTTCATGTAACTGATCCTACTGATAATAAGTGGTCAATTGTTATACCTGACAAAAGGAGTATCCTCGACATTGGTGATGTTGATGATGAGGAAGAGTCACTAGTAGAATAAATGCTTATTGTTGCGGTCATTAAGTGGCCTACTGCGGCGGTTTTGACCGCGCAGCAATTAAGGGGGCAGCAATAAGTAAATAATATATTGTTGCGGTTTTTCACCGCAACAATATTTGAACATATTGCTGTGATTTTTGGGAAAAACCGTAGCAATATTAGTATTCTATATCAATATAATACAACATAATGCTGCAATTTCTAGGGAAAACCGCAGCAATATGATGTATTTAATAATAAAAAATATGCATATTGCTGCGGTTTCTTCCTAAAACCGCAGCAATAGACACTGGCAAAGTTAATAAAAAAAATTTGCATTTTGCCATCAATTTTGAAGACAAAAAGGCTAAAATAAAATAAAACACTATCAATTGAAACTAAAGACAAAAAATTATTACATAGAATTCAAAAACATAAAAAAACAAAAAGACGGATTATATTATTACAATATATTTAAGGCAGATTATGAACAAAATTATAATACCAAAAAAACACCATATCTGAAAAAAAAAATTATAACAAGAATGTATTAACTTCAAAAATAATATAAGAAAAAATTTATACTACACCTATAATATATGATAATACCACAAAACGCTAGATCTGAAAATATTATAACAACAACAATTACCAAAATAACAAAAATTACATAAATATCAACCGGAAAAAACAAGAAAAACAATAGAAAAAAAAACAAAATTCTGAAATAAAAAACACGAAAAAAAACGAAAAAAAAAACAGAAACTACTCGTCGGCGGACGAAAATGAAAGCCGAACTGCCGCATTTCGCCATGGTTGTCGGTGGGAAGATGTTGAACGGTGTGTGAGACAAGCAAATCTCGAGACAACAAGCCGACATGTGAGACGATTTCGGCGTGTGAGACGAGCAAATCTCGAGACAACTAGCCGACGTGTGAGATGACGTCGTATTTCGCCATGGTTGTTCTCTAATGACGTTACCGGATTGAAGACGTCGCCGGATCGAAAATGTAGTGAGGCGTGAGGCGAGAGGATAGAAAAGAAAGGAGAGGTAGGAGAGGTGAGATGCAGCGTGAAAGTGAAAGAGGATATGAGAGAGAATGAAAAACCGTAGCAGTTATGTGAAAGCTCGAGAGGCGCTCAAAAATAACCTACAATCATTAAATATTATTTAAAGATATATTGCTGTGGTTTATATAAAGAACCACAATAATATTAAAATAATATTTTTATATATTATTTTAACGGTTTATTCCACCAAATACCCCCGACAAATAAAAAAATTCACAATATACCCTCAATGTTTCAGAAATGCACCGTATACCCTTGAGTTTTCGAAAACGTGCACCAGATACCCTTTTCCTAAATTCCGTGAGCTCACTGTTAGCTTTATTTACCATTTTGCCATTATTAACCATAAATCCTAATTCTAATCTAATCCTAACTCTAACTCTAACTTTAAGCATAAACCTTAACCCTAACTCTAACCCTAACCCACCCCTAACCCTAACACCATGGCAGCCCCCACCCCCTCCCCTTCCCCTCCACCCCAGCCCAGGCCCCCATCCCCTCCCCTCCACTGTCACTCCCCCACTCCCTCCCCTCCCCTTCACTGCTGCTACCCCACCCCTCCCCTTCCCCTCCACCCCAGCCCAGGCCCCCATCCCCTCCCCTCCACGCTGCCCCCCACCCCTCCCCTCAACTGTCGTTCCCCTACCCTCTCCCCGTCGATTTCCCCAGCCTCCCTGACAACCCTTCGAATTTCCCGCCGATTTCCCCAGCCACCCTTTGATTTCCCGTCGATTTCCCTAGCCATTAATTCCCGTCGATTTCCCCAGCCATTAATTCTCGTCGATTTTCGCAGCCATTATTCTCGAGCTTCATGGTCGCCGGTGTTCGAAGGGATGGGTGGGGGTTTAGCGTTCGAGGGGGAGGGGAGGATGGGGTGGGGAATTTGAAAGGCCGGGCTGGAAAATCGACGAGGAAGGGGTGAGGGGAGGTTGGGCGGTGAACGGACGCACGGGGGTGGGGAGGTCGGCACGCGCAGCGTGTGGTGGGTAGGGGCGGGGAAATCAGCGGGGAAGAGGTGAGGAGAGGCCGACGGTGGGATGCGCAGGGTGGGGGAGGTCGGTGGAGGGGAGGGTAGGGTAGGGCTAGGGGGGAGGTCGGTGGTGGGGGAGGGGGAGGGGTAGGGGTGGGGGCTGCCAAAGAGTTAGGGTTAGGGTAAGGGTAATTGGAAGGGTTTAGGGGTAGGATTAGTTTAGGGGTAGGATTAGATTTGGGTTAGGGTTAGATTTGGTTTAGGGTTAGGTTAGATTAGGTTTAGAGTTTAATGATGGCAAAATGGTAAATAATGCTAACGGTGGGCTAACGGTGGGCTAACGGAAGTTAGGAAAAGGGTATCTGGTCCACGTTTTCGAAAACTCAAGGGCATACGGTGCATTTCTGAAACATTGTGGGTATATTGTGAAATTTTTTATTTGTCGGGGGTATTTGGTGAAATAACCGTTATTTTAATATATTGCTGCGGTTTTTGACAGAAACCGCAGCAATATGTTTGATTAAATAGTAAAAAGAAATTCAAAAAAATTCCGTTGTAACTATATTGTTGCGGTTTTTGGCCGAAACCGCAGCAATATGATAATTTTATATATATTTTTTTCTTTTTACACGATATATTGCTACATATGGATAAAACCGCAGCAATATCACCGCCGCAATAAGCAATTATCCTACTAGTGAGTATGATGCATTTGAGAACATCCCAACTTTTGCCTATCCTAAAAATAGAGTAGAAGATGATGTGAATATGTCGAAGAACTATATGCGTGTAGATCACACGGAAGGGATACATGTTGTTGAAGATCCTAAGAAACGGCGGAAGGACAAGAAATTATGAGACATATACTCAAATATGCTAAATTCTCCACTTAGTAACTAATATGATGATTTATTGGCTTATTCTTGTTGTTGGTCGAATTTCGGGAATGTTAAATGTGCTTTTAGGCCTACACGGCAAAGGGGGTATGCAGTGGGGTGGCGGTGGTTCTGGAAGTGTTAAAAATGTGAAGAGTCAAGTCACATGGTATTAGAATGCCCATTTGGTGCTCTCCACATTTATAACATTTTCAACACCACCGCCGCTATCACCTAATGCGTATTCCAATGCCATGTGACCTGACTCTCTGAATTTTAACTAGCGAGTAGATTTTTACTAGGTTTGCATTAGTTGGTCGAACTTCGAGAACATTAATGTGCTTTTAGGCCTACATGGTAAAGGAGAATGCAGTTTTAGGGTGGTTGTGGAAGTGTTACAATGCGGGGAGTGAGGTCACATGGCATTGGAATACCCATTTGGTGCTCCCCACATTTGTAACACTTCTATGACCATCGTCGCTACCACCTAATGGGTATTCCCTTGCAATGTGACCTGACTCTCCACATTGGCCTCAGTTTCCACCACCTCTGTCACTAGTACCATATGGGGATTCTAATGTCATGTGACCTTACTCTCTACATTTATAACTAGCCAGTAGATTATTATTAGGTTTGCATTAGTTGGTCGAATTTCGAGAACGTGAAATGTGCTTTTAGGCCTACATGGCAAAGGGGGAATGCAGTGGGGTGGTGGTGGTTGTGGAAGTGTTACAATGCGGGGACTGAGGTCACATGGCATTGGAATGCCCATATGGTGCTCCTCACGTTTGTAACACTTGTATGACCACCACCGCTACCACCTAATCGGCATTTCCCTGCCATGTGACTTATCTCTCTACATTGGCCTTAGTTCCCACCACCTCTGCTACTACTACCAGATGGGCATTCCCTTTCCATGTGACCTCATTCTCCGCATTTGTAACTAGTGTGTAGATTTTTAGGTTTGCATTAGTTGTTGGTCGAGTTTTGGGAACGTTAATATGTTTTTAGGCCTATTTCGGCCTTTTCCTTTCCAATTTGTAGTTTTCGAGTAATTTAACCCCAAATTCTCTTTGCACAAGATAATATGAGGTATTATATAACTACTGTGTGGATTTTTAGGTTTGCATTAGTTGTTGGTCGAGTTTCGAGAACGTAAATGTGATTTTAGGCCTATTTCGTCCTTTACCCTTCTAATTTGTACTTCTCGAGCCATTTAACCCCAAGTTATTTTTCAACATGACAATATGAGGCATAATATAACTATAGTGTAAATTTTTAGGCATACATTAGTTGTTGGTCGAATTTCGGGTACGTAAATGTGATTTTAGGCCTATTTTGGCCTTTCCACGTCCAAGTATTAGACTTTGAGTCATTCAACTCCAATTATTTTGAATATGACTATATAAGGTATAATATAACTAGTATGTAGATTTTTAACCTTCAATTTATTGTTGATTGCATCTCGGGAAGGTATATGTAATTTTTAGAACTATTAACTACAGTAAACTATTGAATTCTTATCGTATGTGTTTTATTCCATGGTTGTTTTGCAAAGTTTTATATTAATAGAAGTTTGAAGCGCTTCAACATGGAGGAATTAAATGAAGTTCGAGATAGGTTGGCGACTTACCTTTGTGACGATTACTTATGGACATTTTGGGAGGATTTTGTGATATTATTTTCCTAATAATATGTACTTTGTCAATTGTATGTACAATTTATACATTATTTCAATATATATTTAAAGTTACTTACAATTTTTTTTTTTTTGCATTATTTTAGTTATTTTTTTTAAGGGAGGTGTTCGGTGGGGGAAAAGGCAGGTGCCGAGTAAGGGTGTGGGGAGGTGGGCAGGTGAGTGTGGGTTGGGGGCAGCAGTAGGTGTTGGGAGTGTGGGATGTGGTCTGGAATGGGCAGGTGGGTGGGCTGCGTATGGGGAGGTGGGCGGGTGGGCAGGTGGGTCGGCAGGTGGGCAGGGGTTTCCACAGGTGGGTGTGGGTTATGGGCAGCAGGGGGTGCTGGGGGTGTGGGGTGGGCAAGTGGGCAGTGGTGTGGGGAGGTGGGAAGGGTTGCTGAAGAAGGGTTGCTGTTAAAAACCGCAGCCCTTCCTGAAGAAGGGTTGCTGCTAAAAACAACAACCCTTCCTTTTGGGTGAAGGGCTGCTGGCCAAATACACAGCCCTTGCATATTTTTCCACTAGTGAGGGTTCCTGAGCAAGAACTCAACTAGAAGCATCAGAGTTGAAGCTTCAAAAGGTGAAGCCATGAAGATTGGAATTAAGAGTTTAATTTTAGGATTCATGTAAGTATTTAGAGGTGTTAATTAAGGTGATATGGTACAAGGGAACTTGTACAAACACTACTAGAAAACCCTTGGTGTTAATTAAGGTGATATGGTACAAGGGAACTTGTACAAACACTACTAGAAAACCCTTACTTTCTGGACACTTGTTGCTCGACGCCCCAACATAGGTGCTGGGGAGTTTTATGTTTTTTCCGCATATCCTCGATGCTTAAAAGCATCGAGAATATTGTCAACACTTTTTGGCGTCCACATAACACGCCTACATCACGTAAATAATCCGATCTAATTAATTAGAGATTCCTAGCGTGGGAGAAATTATCACGCTTAAATTTTGGAGAGTTTTAATATTGTAAACCGCATTATCACGCCGCAAAAGAAGTACATGGAGTATACACTCGATACCACGTTCGTTTCTCAGCAGTTAGTTAGTTCTCAAACCCTATTCTTCTCAATTCACTCTTGAATTGCTCGTCGTCGTCTTCTTCATCAGGTATGTCATCTCTAATTTTTCTCTTTTTTTTGTTACAATTTTGTGAATTTCCAATGAAGAATACATTCATCTCCTACCTTTCAACAGTCTTGAAGCAATTGCAAAGCTGCGAGAAATTGATCAATTTGATAACAGAGTTCTCTGAATTTCAATAAAAGTGTTGAGTATCGTAGGTTTGTCTCGAATTACTTTTTTTTCTTGAATTTTGTAAAATTCAATCTGATTTTCATGAATTTCTATTGAATTCTTCATTCTCAATCTTCCATGAATCTTAGAGAAATTGGAAGGGGAAGGAATTGAACAATTTGACAAGGAAAATCAGGGCAATTTAATAAAAAAAAGGTTAGTACTTCAAATAAAAGCATGCGTATTTAAAATCAAACCTTTAATATATATCTTGTATACATCTGTTGCGAGTGTAAAATAATATTCTGAACTGTAATTTAAATCTTATTAAAGAGGTATTTTTGTGTTTGTTATTGATAGATTAATATCTAGAAGATTTGGAAGATGTTAGATTTTTTATAATACAGGATCGATAATTTAGGCTCAATGTTATAAGTAGATTAAGAAAGGGGGAAGAATCAAAGGCACTTGTAAACTCAACACCCTAGGGGGGGGTTTCGTTAGCTGCTGCATGTTTGTTCTTGTAGCTTCTGCTGTTATCTTGTTGTTTCTTGTTAGTAAGGTGAAGAGGAGCAGCATCAGCATATATGGCAATCCCCGTTCGATGTTCACAAAAGCAGCAAAAGTCAGCCCCAACTAGTGCAGTTAGAGGCCATAAAGTAGTACAGTACATATACATATGCAAGTGCATACCTGCACAGGGATATGTACATGCATATACCTATGCAGGTATAAACATGCAATGCTACTATCATAGATGTTTACTTTGCAGAGATAGTGTCAGTCTATTTGGAGAGGTAAGCACAAAAGTGCTGCGTGTGGGTACTAGCATACTGCATAAGTTGTCTGACTTCTCTAAGCCCATGTTTGGTTGGAGTAAAGGAAAGGAAATGGAAAGGAATCCATTAAAGTAGGGGAATGGATTCAACTTAACCCATTCCATTCCCTTGTTTGGTTCACTGTAATTCTGTAATATAACAAGGATAATAGTAAAACTAAAAAATCAGCCATGAGAAAACATAATATTACTCCACAACTATTTTTCTGTTATTTTTCTGCATTTAAGCTAGACATAGAGATAGAACCCTTGAACCAAATCCGATTCTGGAAACTTAGAATCTATCATGATTAATTTTCAAACATAAAAATTAGATTGTCTAAAGTTATACAAAGAAAATACATAATAAAGTTGATATAAAAGTTCTAGCTCTATTTTTTCCTAAGAAGATCAAGAATGTATTGCTTCTTAAGATTCACTGGAGCTTGATAAAAAATTATGAGCTTATGTTCATGTGCCATCAGAATTCTTGCGGCTTACAAGGCTTCAGATGGAGAGACACCTTCTAACTTCATAACCTCCTCCAATATCTTGTTAACTTTTTCATCCAATTGTTGTTCCATTTCTTCAGCTTTTGACCACGTACTAGCCATGGTTGCAAGATTAGCACTGATGTTCTCGAAAATGGTGCTGAAATTTGTTGAGACACTATGAAGGGAAACAACTAGTTCATCACCTTCATATAATTTCTTCTGTCCCTTATCCTTAAAGTCCTTCAATTTTTTTGGTTTCTTCAAGGGAGTTGAAAGATCAACCTCTTTCTTCAATGGACGCTTCCGACTTTGAGTTGTAGAGATGGCATCATCCTCCTCATCACTCTCTAGAGTTAATGGCTCCTTTTCAATCTCAGAATTCATGTTCTTGACTGCTCCAAAAAAAGACTCGCTCATATCTCCTGTTGCTTTGTCTTTAGCATAGATTTCAGCAAGTATGTCATAGTGAGGAAAAGGTACTCCATACGTTCCCTTCGCTCTTTTATGAGTCTGCATACAGAGAGGGCATTTACAGTATTTGATAGATGTAGAAAGAAGCAAAGCGAGGGAAATAACACACAGCATAAACAAAGAAGAATAAAATTCCTTCCTGGCTAGGTTACCAGACTGAAAGCACTAGGATTAGATAGATGCAGATCAATTGAGTGCACTTATCTGTGATGAGTCACTAAGGGGGGATGTACTTGGTGTGAGAGAATATTGAGGGAAAGAATATGTTATGCCACCTGTACTTGGCAGGCCACTAAGGCACTATGTACTAGAACACCTACATGCTTGATGCATATAATGATGATGATGAAATAAGAGCATATAAGCAGCCTTCTCCTATGTGCCTTCTCTTAGATTGAACAAATCTGATAATATTAAAATTCTTGTTTCTATATTAATCTTATTGTTTGAATGAATGAAGAAAAAAGAATCATTAGAACATCTTAATTTTGTTACTCTTATTAATCTCAATTCTTCAAACTTGTAGCAAACTTCTTTTTTAAAAAAAGGAATCAAGATGAAGTAGAACGCCACATTTTTAATACTCTGCTACTTGTTATATAATGATTTTACATGCAATCAAGCTTGAATCAGAATATTATTGCTACTGTGATGCAGCTGAAATTGCATGTATCATACATAATACTACTAAACAAAGCCAATTAACTAACTTTGACAAGGAGTTATCCAACGAAAGTAAGTAAACATATCTATTGGTTTTGTTAGACTTATACAGGTAAAATAAAACCAATTTGAGGGCAACAAAACAAGTCTATAATTTTTTTAAAGAAAAGAATTGTTCTTTAGATATGGACAGAGAAGAAAATACATAATACTACTAAACAAAGCGAGTAATTTAGCCCAAATCCAACTGGTATAAAAATGCTATAGCAAAATATGATGCCCAAAATTATCTGCTTCAACCAGCAGCAGTAAACCAGCAGTACTGCATTCCCCTCACCTCCCCCCAGAACAGAAGACAGCAGTAAATTTATTATTTCACACATCAAACATGCGGTAGCACATATAGTACAGCAAGTAGTACACATAATAGCAACACATTTGTAAAAGTTTTCACAAGATAGCTTAAGTTATCGTTCACATACCTTTGCCCATTCATCGAACACTTTCTTTTCCACTTGCAACATCTTCTCATCATCCCACCCAAATCCCGAAAGAGACAACATCTCTGCTAAGGCAGAGTATTTCTCCGACCAATGCTTTATTATTGACTCAATGTGTGGATCAGCTCTTAAACCACAATCGGGAAGCTCACGTTTTATCATCTCCTCTAACTTATTCATATACCCACTTTTGAATCCACTTTCACCTTTCCACCTAGGATCACTAGCCAGCTCATGCAATGATTTTATGAGCACATTATCTTCCTGTACTGTCCAAAACCTTTTGTTTTTACCTCTCCCTCTACTGCTGCCCTCTTCACTAGCTTGACTGATTGTGTCAAAAACCATCCTATTTATGAAACCATTAGTATATAGTAAATGTCAGTATGCATAATATATTTAAAAACACAATATTAAGCAACCAGATTAAACGTTATAGAGAGATATAAAAAAACAGAATGTAAGCAACCGTACTAAAAACAGTGGAGTGATATTTATAAACAGAATATTTTTCTGTGTACTTAGAAACCATCCTGTTTATATTACCTGCAGCTTAATGAGATCATAATTCCATAGGAGCTTTCAGGCATAAAATGAAATTCAAGCATGTGAAAGTATAACAAAATTTCCATGAACTTATATTGCATTTTGAATCTACTGATCATTTATTATAAAATGACAAACCTATGTTACTAGAAGAAAATAAAATTAAATGAACTAAAAATGCTTACATTTACTTGCTAATGAGCATGTCGACCTCGTGCCCTCCATGCATTAAACATATCTTGTGTTAGTGTATTTCTAAATGTAGTCCAACGATCAGAAGTTGCAATATTCGTAATAAACTCAATTTCATCATCAAAATCATCGGACTCATCATCACTTTCACTCTCTACTTCCTCTATATCGTCTGAAGGCATAACTCTCCTAATTAAGTTATGTATTAGACAATAAGCCATAACAAGACCTTGAGTCCGGATGGGAAAAAAGAAGGCTCTAAGTATAGACCATCTTCCCTTGAGTAATCCAAAAGTCCTTTCTATAACATTCCTTGCCTTCGCGTGCTTCATATTAAAGTATTCCTACGCACTTTCAGTTGTCTATCACCCCATTCTTTGAGGTGGTATCTTTGCCCTCTATAAGGTGCGAGAAATCCCTCACAATTTGTATACCCCGCATCAACTAGATAATAGTTACCTTCATGTTTGTCAAAAAAGAGAATTACTAGCTTATTTTACTACCTAAAATTATGCCTACTATTAAAGACAAATCACTAACTTTTACCTCGAGGTACCCTAAAGCCATTTGGCCTAGAGAGGGCATTACGAAGGACACGAACATCATGAGCGGATCCTTCCCAACCCAGAAGAACATAAATAAATTCCATATTGGGAGAGCATACACCCAATACGTTCATAGCAACAATATTTTTTCTTGTCCGATACTTCCCCCTTTCTTGTGAAGACACCCTTACATTAACGTAGGTGCCATCTAATGCTCCTAGACAATTCTACAAGACATAAGAAAACCACATAACTCATTTGCACATGCAAATAATAAAAATTAGCTAGGAAAGTGGACATATATGAGGGACTAATACCTTGAATGGTTTCCAATTTTTATCTTCACAATCTTCGAGTATTGGAGTGGACTTGTGAAGCAAGTGTTCATGTAACTTGAGGACGGCCCTCAAACAAAGGTTAAATTGTCGACTCACACTTTCCCCGCTCCGAAGAAAGTAATGTCCAATTGACCTATTCTTTTTATGGTGAGCTAAAGTGTACAAAAACATAGCGACTATCTCTTGAAGTGACATATTTCTAGTCCCACTTAAGCCTCCATATCTCTAAGCATCTCACATATGACATTGAAGGTATGTCTATTGACACGAAGTTCGTTTTTACACTTTACATCACTCTCTCTTACTAGCATATTCAAATTTTTCAAACGTAATATTTTCGATTCTTTTTTTTTCCTTCAATTGAGTGCACCTAATTGTCGTAACATTCATCATATACCAAACCCAATACATCTTCAAAATCACAATGACCATAATAAATACTAATTGAAGTTGTTTTAGCCTTCTTGACCTTCCTATAGATTTTATCAAGTCACACATGTTTGCTCAATCTTGGATATAGGTGAAATAATAAAAACTAATGTTTGGCTATAACAATATTCGACACAATATTGTAGAACAAATATAAACTAGTAGTACATGACCATGGATATAGGTGAAGCAATAACAACTAATGAATTTTATTATCTTCTACACCTTAATATTTTCAGCCTCCTGTCTGAAACAACTGGTGCTGGTTTGTATTTTTGGACAGGAACTGTTGAGAGGTTCCTATAGTGGAAATTGGAAGGTACAACAAAAATAATATCAATCACATGATAGATAATCTTAACTCACACCAGAAAAAAAATTACACAAATGAAAATATTCTGGTACTTAAATTTCTAAAACAACACGCCAAATCATTTACTACTATTGATATCATAAAGTTACAGAACACAATTATAGAAATCTACCACCCAAAATTTACTATCCAGAAACGTTCCTTGCAACAGATACTGTAATTAACAAACCAATACTCCTATAATATATATATATATATACAAATTCAATATTTGATACAAAATCAACACATGATCTGTACATGTGTTCCAATCTTCGACATGGTAATTGTTGACATCAATTTTCAACTTAAATGCAAATATGCAATCCTCCATCTTCAAGCGGAATTTATAAACAATTAATTAAGCACCTCTAAATTCTCATAGTGATTATTATAAACAACAAACAAATAACACAATTACTATGTAAGATTATTTGTTATTATGTAAGATTATTCAGTAATTCGACACGAATATTAACATAATATTAAGAATAAAAATGTAAAACAAAATTTAACAAATAATTTTAAAAAAAAACTAGCTCAAATTTCATCAAAATGACGTTTCTAATGTTTCAACATCAATAAAAATCGAAGATTATAGATATAAACTTACCCAATTGACGCGAGAGATAGTGAGAGAGAGCGAAAATTTGGAGTTGCGAGTGTGGAGAGATGAGAGAGAAAGTCGGCTTTGAGTTTTTTACATTAGGGTTATGTTTCCTCTTTTGTTACTCCAAATAAATGGCTGGTAACAAATAAGGGGAATGGGTTAACAAAAGAAACGGATTGGGTTTCCATTCCGGCCCAACCAAACAATGTGAAATGGATTCATTTAACCCAATCCGTTTCTGGGCCTATTTTTTCACCAACCAAACATGGGCTAAAAGTCTCTATGTCCACAAATATAGACTCCCTTGTTTCACCTGATAATGCTAGTGATAAAGAACTGTTTCATCTTCTTCCAACATCTCTTCTCCTCATATACTACCTCCGTTCCAATTTATTGACAACACTAGGATTTTCACGCTTCTCAATGCACAACTTTAACCATTGATATCTTTTAGTATCTATAAGTAAAAAAAAAAACTCTAAAAGTTAGTATTTCAAAAGTATACATCGAGACAAATCTAACAAGATATCACATGAATATGTTTAAAGTTCATTTGTTGCAAGTAATTCTGAACAGAGGAGGTATTATGGTTCAAATAACTAAATAAGACTCTCCTTGGCCAGTAAGTTTACCACTCTGCTTAACAAAAGAAATTTCCAAAAGGGTTTTCTCCTCAATAATGCCTGTGCGAAGGCATGCCAAAAAGGGAACACTTTTCTTAGGTTAGGAAGATCAATTCAATTCCTTATTGAGTTGTTTGGTTTTATCTAGCCAAAAGAAAGGGAAATAAGTAAACTAAGGTACTCTCCTCCTCTCTACCGAGTACCGAGACGTTGATTTCTTCTCTGCGCCCAATCCCCGATCATCACTACCACCCTTCGCTGCCAAGAGAATCGATGTCACTGTCCACATCCACTTTCAAGAGTACCACCCTTCTCATTTGTGCATTTATATACTGGTTGGCTGGTTAAAGTAAAACGGATCTATAGTTGTTAAATTTGATCACGGAAACTAAGCTTAAATGCTCAAATTCAACCAACTGTTAATTTAATAAGACCATAACCATGTAATTAATTTATTGTTAATTGATCACTAAGATTTTTCCCCTTCTATTCCAACTCCATTGATCAAATAATACTCTATCCTCAAATGGTCATAGTGTAGCAAAGCTCTGCAGGGTGGTAAAGGTGATGGAGGGGGTTGCTTAGAGAGCTTCCTGTTTATGCCAAATTCTGATCAGGCAGAACTTAGCTGAGGATCTTCAACTAATGCAAATGCAGCTAGAAATGACAAGAGAAACTAGCTATGGAATTTAAAGAAGATGCAAAGAAGAGACAAAGACACCAAGAAATGATGACGCGGAAAATCCCAGGAAAAGGGTAAAAACCGCGGGTGGAATTGAGTCCACCAATCCACTATATGAGAAGATTACAACTTACAGCTAGCAGCTTAGCAGCTTATAGCTTATACCAGATACACTTAGGAATATTGTAATTGTAGAAGAGAGTGAGAATGAAAGTAAGAGCAATACAAAGACTTGTGTTTTACAGAGTGTTTTCCCTTCTATTTATACTAATACATTTGTATAACGTTATTCCTTATTTGAACGTTGCATAACAAACTTTCCTATGAAGGTGCCACAACTCCTAGAATCAAGGGAGATCTTCTCTTCTGCTGGCTAACCACTTCCTCCTATTTCTTTGGCCCAACGTCATTACTTGACTTGGTCTTAGTCAGCATCCAATGTTCTTCCAACCGGATTATTTTGCATTCTTCATCTCTGCTTGTTGTAGCTGCTACCTGATGCTCTCTAGCTGTGACAAATGCATTACCTGCAAGTTTCAGCTTAAGAAAATTTTAGGACATAACAATTACCCCTAACTTGTGATGCCAACCTAGGCGCAGCTGAGTTAAAATCGCAAGTTACCAATCAAAACAAATTGTTAGCAAAAGGACTTAAGTATTAAGATAAACTTATATTTCTTAAAAGATTTTTATCTTTTTGCCCGAGGAATTAAAACGTTTGAAGATAAAAATTTCTACTTAGGAGATAAACTCTTTTAACCGCTAAAAAGATAATTTTCTTGGGAAAATATAAACTCATCAGGTAATTGATTACTTATCAACAGCTAAAAGATAAATTTTACGCAACATTTAATACTTATCCGTTGGCTTAGACTACCGTTGAGCTACCAGTATTTAAGGATCTTTCAACCCTTCCTGAAACTTCACTTCACTCTTTTGCGAACTCCTCTTCTTCTCAGGTAAAACTTCTTTCTTTCGTTTGCTTCCTCAGGAATTTTTTAGATCTTTTCTTCTTCTCTAATGGGTAGAGCTATAGATGATGTTGCTTCGTCTGTCACTGAGCGAGACATAGAGGTGCTCAAAGTTCTGGGGGGTTTCCCGGAAAACACTCAGACTATCCTCCCCACTCCCACATGCAGGCCCGAAACCTGCCCGGAAGATTACATTTGCTACTATGAGCATCCTTTCTATCTAGGGTATAATTACGAATTTTCGTTCCCCCCTCACTAGGACCTTTATGGAGGTTTACACCTATCCCCTGGCCAGCTGATGCCAGCTTTTTGGAAAACCTGCTTGACTCTAGAGACCTTAACTAAAACATGGCACAACCCCTTCTCTTTAAACGAACTTTTGACTGCCTACAGTGTTAGAAAATCGGGCAAGGGTTTCATAACTTTTAGGGCTAAGGCTCCCTTCCCCCCTTTGATAGAAGGTACAATCGCATCTGATTCCATATGGAAGACTAGGTATTTCTTCGTAGTGAAAGATTCGTTGGGCGAAGCTGGGAGCCCTCTAGTTGGGGGTTGGTCTACTAAAGGTACCTATTTGTTCAATTTGCGTTTTGCTCCTAAAAATGAATTAACTAGGTTCTTACCTTGTTTTCCTTGCAGGTCTTGGCCCCATTGTCTCCCATATACCCGAGCAAGCTGAGAGACTACCAGAACTGCTTAATTTCCCCGTTGAGGAACGCACTTTCACAGCTCCTACTGAGGTTCTACCCCTAGACTCTAAAGCTTCTTCTCGCACCAACTCGATGTCAATAGGTAATTCTAGTTTGCAAAGGTTCTGTTTTACTTATGATTCTTAGACATTAGGCCAACTAGGTTTTCCTTATTCATACAGCTCCAGCAAGGTCTAGCAACTTGTCCGACGAGGATGCTATGGACAGGCTAGAAGAGATCAGCCGCCTCTTCTGGGCAATCTCAGGTTGAGAGGGTTCCTCGCAAGCACCTATGCTCATCTACCATCCCACTATCGAATCACGACTGACTCTCCTAGAGACGAAGTGCTTGTGAGCCTCCCTGCAGACTTCCTAGTTGAGGAAGGTCTAGAAGGTGGGATCTGGCCTGCAGCTGACAAGCTCGTGTTTCCAGCTGCACAAAAGAGGTTAAAAGGACAAGACCCTGAGGTTGTCTTAAACCATGCTGTTCAGCTATCCCTACAGGTTAGTAACACTTTACGATTTATTCCATACAACGAATATTATTGTTTCTGCTTAAACTTACGCTTTTCTTTGATACGCCAGCTTTCCCAGAGCTGCATAGCTGCCAGGGACAGCTTGCGGACTGTCGCCACTCTTCAAGATAAGGTGGCTCGCCTGCAAAATGACAACTTGAGCCACCAAGCTAAGCTGGAGAGGGAGAAACAGTCCCGGTGGATGCTGAGAGCAGGTTAGCTGCTGAGCAAAAATTAATTGAAAAAGAGAGGCTGGAGAAAGATGAGAAGATAGCTGAAGCGGAAAAAGAAAATGCACGCCTAGCTGCAGCTGTCAGAGATGCTGAGGAGAGGGCTTTAGACATTCAAGCTGAAGCTAAAATTATTGAAACTGCGAAGCTAGCATACCTGATAAAGTTCAAGAAGCTGGATGACAAGGGTGTCAATTTTTACATTGACAGATTCCTCAAGCTGGACTCCATGGCTGCACTGGAGGCTCTAGCTACAGGTAGCAAAGAAAACGACTTAGAGCAATCTACAGCTGAATCTCCTCCTTCACTCAACCAGCCAGAGGGTGCTGCTCCGAGTGGCAAGGAAACATTGTGCGTGATGCCAGCGTAGCTTCTTAATTTCTTCAGCACTTTATCAGTTTTCTTTCTGGAACAATTTAGTTTTAATCACTTTGGTACTTTTACCATTGTCCATGGGGGCAATGTGTTTTTGTAAGAACATATTTTCTTTTAGCTATTTAATCGTTTGGACTTATGCTTTTGCCTTTTGATCTTAGCTATTGATACTTTGATAAATACTTATGTTACATGCATGCTTTTTGTTCTTAGATATTAGAACAACTATTTACCTGGTGTAAGCGTTGTTCAACTTTGGTTGGGCCCGTTTCCTTGGTGCTACGACCATTCAGCTAAATTCTGGTGCTCTAACCCTTAGCTGCTCAAGCTGGTGCTACGACCTTGCAGCTGGATCTTGAAATTCCAGCTACCCACCTGGGTGCTGCGACCCCTTGCGTTTACCTGCGTATGAAGTGGACTTAGATGGCTTGCTGTTACAAGCAATAATCATAAAGTACTTAAGTCGTTAGCAAAATTAATTTGTTGTTTACCTGGTGGAC
This sequence comes from Beta vulgaris subsp. vulgaris, assembly GCF_026745355.1. Taxonomy (NCBI): domain Eukaryota; kingdom Viridiplantae; phylum Streptophyta; class Magnoliopsida; order Caryophyllales; family Amaranthaceae; genus Beta; species Beta vulgaris. The sequence goes on from NC_079209.1 coordinate 24,041,682, forward strand.
CAATGCTTTGTGCAAAACAATGGTTGCCTTACTTAAAGATTCTGCGTCTTTGGCCCGGTAGTAACCTGGCAATGCCCCAGGTTAGAAATGATATAGCTTAAGGTGAGAAGCGTTCCAGCTTCTAGGTACTGCTTTTCCATCTTTAGTAGTGCGATAAGCTCCTTTTCCAACTACTTGATCATTAGATAGGGGCCTTCCCAGCTTATCCCTAACTTACCTGCATTGACTCTTGGGTATTTGGAAAACTTTCCTTAGAACCCAATCTCCTACCTTGAATACTTTGGCTTTGACATTCTTGTTGAAGCTACGAGCCACTATTTGCTGTTGCGCAGCCATCCGTATTAATGCATTATCTCTTAACTCCTCGATGGAATCCAGGTCATAGCTAAGCTCTTTGTTGTTGGCTTCAGGAGTCATCAATCCATATCTAGCTGTGAAAACAGCTACTTCCGCAAGTAACATTGCCTCGCACCCATACACAAGTGAGAAAGGAGTTCTTCCTGTAGCGCCTCTTGGTGTCGTTCTATTTGCCCATAGCACCTTAGGTAGTTCTTGCCCATTTTCCTTTTTAGCTTTAGGCGCTTTTAATGCCATTGATAATTACTTTTGCTGGACTCAGCTTGTCCGTTAGCTTGCGGGTATCTAGGTGTGGAAGTTATCAGCTAGTTCCATTCGTGACAGAATTGCCTTGTCTTGTCACTTATGAATTGTGATCCTTTATCACAATAATTTCGCTAGGTCCCCGAATCTGCAGATAATGTTAGTATGCAAAAAGGATATTACTTCTTTATCTCTCACCTGCTGGAATGCCCCAGCTTCGATCCATTTGGAGAAGTAGTCTGTGAGTGCTAGCATGAAAACTTTTTGCCCTGGAGCTACGGGTAGTTTCCCCACAATGTCCATGCCCCACCTCATGAAAGGCCAGGGTGTTAAGGTGGGTGCAATATCTCAGCTGGCTGATGTGTCATCCTGCGTGTTTCTGGCAGCTTTCGCATTTTTGCACATACTTCTTAGCATCAGCACGCATGGTTGGCCAATAATACCCGTATGCTAGGATTTGTTTGATAAGTTCTTCCAGCTGCATGAGACCCGCATTCACCCTCATGGAACTCCTTGAGTGTGGGCTCCCACTGGTCTTTCTCCAAGCATCTCTTGTAATAGATAGCTGGCGCAAGCTCTTTTGAATAGAGTGCCGAAATAACATGATATCTTGTGGCTTTCATTCGCAGCTTCCTAGCTTCCAGCTTATCTTCTGGCAGGATGCCCCTCTCCAGAAAATCGATGATTGGCTGGGTCCAGCTAGCGTTTCCTGCCTGGCTGTCATCTGGCTGCACCATGTTTACCTCTTTGCTGATAGCTGGCTCAGCTAGGTGGGCTATAGGTATTGATTTGAAATCGCATTTTCTGAGTGCTGATCCGAGGTTAGCTAGGGCATCGGCCTTGGTATTCTGGTCCCTTGGGATCTGTTTTATGCTGAACTCTTCGAATAACTTGGCTTTGTCTTTGGCTAGCTCCAGGTAAGAGGCCATTTTAGAATCTTTAGCTGCGTATCTCCATTTACCTGGCTTACTATTAGCAACGAATCACTGAAGACACGCAAACTGTTAGCTTTTAAATCATGTGCTAGTGTCATACCTGCATTAAGGCCTCATATTCAGCTATTGTTGGTAGCTTTAAAATCGCAGCAGATAGCGCTACTATCATGTCCCCTTGTGGCGACTTTAGCACTATACCTAGACCAGCCCCTCTGAAGTTTGAAGATCCATCCAATACAGCTGCCAGGACCTGATTTACCTACTTTGTTAATGTGGCGCACCTTTCCTCAGCGGTAGCTGCTAGGTCAGGGCTAAAGTCAGCCACAAAGTCAGCTAGGGCTTGCGATTTTATAGCTGTCCTGGGTAGATACCTAATGTCATGTGCACTCGGGATATGGCCCATTTGGCCATTCTCCCTGAATGCTCAGGTTTTCGTAATACTGCTTTGATGGGGTAATTAGTCATAACATGAATGGGTGAGACTCAAAATAGTGTCTCAACTTACGAGATGCCATATATAAAGCTAACACTAATTTTTCAAGTGATGTGTACCTGGTTTCAGCATCTAGCAAGGATTTGCTAACGTAATAAACTGGGAGTTGTTGATTTTCAGCTTCCCTGGCTAGTACCGCACTTACCGCTTTGCTGCTAACAGCTAGATACAGCTGGAGAGTCTCTCCTGCAGATGGCTTTGATAGTAGGGGAGGTTGAGCCAGATAGGCCTTCAGATCCTGCAATGCAGCTTCATGCTCATCTGTCCAGTTGAATCCTTTATTCTTTTTAGCACGTTGTAAAACAGGTGGCACTTGTCGGATGATCTGGATATGAATCTGTTCAGCGCAGCTACCTCTCCTGTCAGCTTCTGGACCTCTTTCAGGTTCGTGGTGACTGAATATTGATTAGTGCTTGCACTTGGCTGGGATTGGCTTCTATTCCTCGCTGGGTGACTATGTACCCAAAAACTTGCCTGCTGGGACACCGAAGGAACACTTGCTAGGATTAGCTTTCATTCCATACTTCTTTAAGACTTTGAAGGTTTCCTGCAGGTGGTCCACATGGTCCTCTGCTTTCTTTGTTTTGACCAGCATGTCGTCTATATAGACTTCCATTGTGTCCCCCAGCTGCTTCTCGAACATCTTGTTGACTAGCCGCTGGTAGGTGGCACCGCATTTTTTAGCCCAAAGGGCATTACCTTATAGCAATAGATCCTCTTTGTCATGAAGGCGGTCTTTTCTTGATCTGCAGGATCCATTAGTATCTGATTATAACCTGAGTATGCATCCAGGAACGTTAGCCTTTCATGGCCAGCTGTAGCATCCACCAATGCATCAATATGTGGCAGCGGGAATGGATCTTTGGGGCACGCCTTATTGAGATCTGTAAAATCAATGCACACTCGCCATTTGCCATTTTTCTTTCCTACAACCACCACGTTAGCTAGCCAGTCAGGATATTTGACTTCTCGGATTTTGCCAGCTTTTAGTAGCTTGTCCACTTCCTCATTGACTATCATATTTCTTTCTGGAGCAAACTTCCTTCTTTTCTGTTTTATGGACTTTGAATTAGGATCGACGTTCAGCTTGTGGGTAATGATGTCAGGCTCAATGCCTACCATATCTTCGTGGCTCCACGCAAAACAGCTTATATTTTTCTTTAAGAATTCAATGATTCGCTGCTTCTCCTCAGCTGGCAAGGATGCCCCAATCTGCACACTCTGCTCTGGCTTTGCTGGGTCCAACGCCACTTCATCTACATCTTGATCTACTAGCTTAACTGGCGCGGGACCTTGCTGTAATTGCTAGATAGATTCCTTTTTTGCCTTTAGAGATATGCTATAGCACTCCCTAGCCAGCTTGCGATCGCCCCTGATTTCTTGCACTCCCCATTTGGTAGGGAACTTGATAGTCTGGTGATAGGTTGAAGGTACAGCTCGCATTTTGTGGATCCATGGTGATCCCATTATGATATTATATGCTGAGGGACAATCTACCACATTGAACCTGGTTTGGAGGTTGACTCCTTTTGCATAGGTGGGCAGCATGATCTCCCCGAGCGTTGTAGCTGGCTCGCCATTGAACCCGAACAGAACAGTTGCTTTCTTGAGGATATCAGCTTCCTGCAGCCCCATGCTCTCTAGAGCGCTTTTGAAAATGATATTAGCTGAGCTGCCATTGTCTATCAAGACTCGCTTCATGAGGCAGTTGCTGATGGTGAGAGATACGACGAGGCCGTCATGATTATCAGCTTCCTCATCTCCATCCTCTTCGTTGAGGCTGATGGTCATGCTCCTGAGCTTTTTCTCTTCAGCACTCCTCAGCGGGCTTGGTGCAGTTTTGGAACCTTCTCGGGCAAATCTCTTGGCTGCAGAGTATGTTAGTCCACATATTTCTGAACCTCCGGAGATAGAATCGATTACCTTATCGTGTAGGGGCTCAGGTGGCGGATGAGGCTGTTGCTGGTTGGGGCCAGCTTTGTCTTCTCGCTGCCCCTTCTTCCCCATCAGGTGCTCGAGGTAGCCCTTCTTGAGCAGCCTGGCCACTTCCTTTTTGAGAGCATTGCATTCTTCTGTTCGATGGCCATGGTCGCCATGATAGCTGCACCACTTGGTGGTATCCTTCTCGCTGTCTGGTCTGTCGCTCTTGCGTGGTCATCTAGCGGTTGTTCCCAGCTTTTCTAATGCGTTTACTACGCCTCCTGCATCCACGTTAAAACAGTAGGAAGCAATGGAAGGGTAATCGTTATTAGCTGATTTACCTGTGGCCTTGCTGGCTACATTATTACTTTCGCGCTTCTGATATGACTGGTGGCGCCAATCATTCTTCTTCTGGTTCTGTGATTTCCGATCGTAGCTAGGGTCACTCACGTATCTGGACATCCAGGTTCTTGACAGAGATCATCTCCTTGTTGAATCGGTCCAGGTACTACCTCACAGCTTCATTAGCCTTCTGGGTGATGCGGTACAGATCGCCGGTATGCTTCTCTAGGACCCTGCTACTGGCAAACTGCATATAAAACTTGTTAATTAAAGCAGCGAAATTTTGGATGCTACCTGGCTTTAGACTTATCAGCCACTGCAAAGCAGGCCCGGATAAGGTGGCTCCGAAGGACTTGCACATGGTGGCCTCCAGCAGATGCTCAGGAATGGACAGGGTCCACATCTTCTGCTTGTATTGAGCTACATGGTCGTAGGGATCTGCAGCTCCATCATACAGCTTGTGAGGCTGGATCACATTGATCTTCTTGGGAATCCTGGCTCTTGCGATTTCTTCCACGAAGGGGGATTGAGCGTAGCCATCAGGAGATTCTTCAGCCACAGGGGTTGGTGCTCCAGGTAACTTCGTCAGCATGCGAAGTATCTTCCTGTTCTGAGATTCTAGGAGCGCCATTTTCCTAGCTGCAGGATCAGCTTCATCTGCTTCATCGTCAGACCTAGCTGCTCCATCTTCACCTTCACTGGCTTCGGAATCCTCGAGATCGAGAATCTTAGGAACTACGTTTCGGATACGTTGTTTAGGTGTTTTGCTACTTTTGACAGAATCCAATTCCTTTCTGAGGCTGTCAATGGTCTGCTAGGCTTCAGATTGAGTGCGGTGAAGGTCTTCTTAAGCCTTCAGCAAGGCTGCTTTCATTGCTTCAGCAGAATCGTCAGCCATTTCAAAGTTGGGTTGAAGTGTTTCTTTTTGGGATTTTAATGAGAGTTTAGCTGTAGAGCCCCACGGTGGGCGCCAAACTGTTTATGCCAAATTCTGATCAGGCAGAACTTAGCTGAGGATCTACAACTAATGTAAATGCAGCTAGAAATGACAAGAGAAACTAGCTATGGAAATTAAAGAAGATGCAAAGAAGAGACAAAGACACCAAGAAATGATGACGCGGAAAACCCCAGGAAAAGGGTAAAAACCGCGGGTGGAATTGAGTCCACCAATCCACTATATGAGAAGATTACAACTTACAGCTAGCAGCTTAGCAGCTTATAGCTTATACCAGATACACTTAGGAATATTGTAATTGTAGAAGAGAGTGAGAATGAAAGTAAGAGCAATGTAAAGACTTGTATTTTACAGAGTGTTTTCCCTTCTATTTATACTAATACATTTGTATAACGTTATTTCTTATTTGAATGTTGCATAACAAACTTTCCTATGAAGGTGCCACAACTCCTAGAATCAAGGGAGATCTTCTCTTCTGCTGGCTAACCACTTCCTCCTATTTCTTTGGCCCAACGTCATTACTTGACTTGGTCTTAGTCAGCATCCAATGTTCTTCCAACCGGATTATTTTGCATTCTTCATCTCTGCTTGTTGTAGCTGCTACCTGATGCTCTCTAGCTGTGACAAACGCATTACCTGCAAGCTTCAGCTTAGGAAAATTTTAGGACATAACACTGCCCATGATGGGTTGCATGGATATAGTTTCTAGGGAGAGTGGGGGTTGGGCAGTGGGCTATACTTTGTGCAAAGGCTATATGGTGGGTAGTGATTTGGCTGATTGAGGGTATCTTCTAACAAATCATGGGGTATGGTATGGATGACGCGGCAAGAGTGGTTAGGTTGTTCTTGGATGATTGTAGTTGCTATTTAAACATAATTTATAAGTCTTAATTTTTTTTTCCTAATTTTCTATACGAGGTTTTTGTTCTTGAATAATTGTAGTTACCGCTATTTTAAACCATTCATAATTCTTACACATAATATTTGTTTTTCTTTATAGAGATCTTTGCTTATTGCAATAGTTGTCGTCGAGCAGATTGCAGGTGGCCAAAGGGGATTAGTCTTCTTCCTTCTGTAGCACCTCTAGGTGAACTAGGTACTTTACCTAAATTGTCTCGCATTTTCTTTAATTATTGTCATTGCTTCTTGATATAAGGTGATTTAATTTAAAAGTTGAGTAATGTCATAGTCATTTCGTACCATGAGAGTAATGATTTTGCAATGGGTGAACTAGGTCATATTTTATATAAGTGTTTTGGGTGAATTATTTAAAGATATATATTCATGGATTTTTTTTAGCTTCATGGTTCGTATTTGTAATTGTTTTTTTTTTTTGTAGTCATGGATTCTAGTTGGATAAATTTACAAAAAGGTCATCTTGCTTATTATGATGGTTGTATGAAATTTTTAGAGCTTGCTAAAGAGACTCTTGTTGAAGGAAAAACACGATGTCCATGTAATAATTGCAAGTTAAATAAATGGTTTAAGTTGGAGAAAGTAGGAGGCCATATTTTATTGTACGGTTTTTACAAGAATTACACAAATTGGATTTTTCATTCTAACCATCAAGTGGATAACAACATAGAGTTCCCTAGTGATCAAACCAAAGTAGTAGGTCGAGATGATATTCATGGATTACTAAAAGCATCTTTTAGGATTGGTAGTCCACAACCCACTAACGAACCCCCGTTATTAAGTGAGCTAGATTCTGATGATGAAGATCTAAATGAGATGCACGAAGTGGTAAATTTTCAATACGAAGTAGATGATGAATGTGCATCAACCAACACCAACGTAGAAGAGGCGAAGTATAAAAGACTCAAAGAAGCTTCTAACGAGAGTCTATATGAGGGATGTAATACTTTTTCAAAGCTATCGTTTCTATTACACTTATTTCACCTTAAGTGTATGAACCACTGGTCTGCTGAATCATTTAATAAGTTGCTTGAACTTCTATTAGACGCATTTCCTCATATTATGGAGTTTCCGTCGTCTTATTATGAAAGCATGAAGATAATTAAAGATCTAGGATTAGGTTATGAAAAAAATTCATGCATGTCCAAATGATTGTATGTCATATTGGGGGGAATACGCAGACAAAAGTGAGTGTCATATCTGCCACACATCAAGGTGGCAAAATTTGAAAGGCAAGGAGAGTGATGCAAATGAGAAAAGTAATGAAACATGTAAGAAGGGGGTGCCAGCTAAAGTAATGCGGTATTTTCCTCTCATTCTAGACTAAAAAGGCTTTACATGTCACTTAATACCGCAAGAGATATGAGATGGCATTTTGATCAGAAGGATGAAAACATTATTAGTCACCAGTCAGATGGAGAGGCTTGGAAAAGATTTGATAACAGATATATAGAGTTCGCTAAAGATCCTCGTAGTGTTAGACTTGGTCTAGCAAGTGATGGTTTTAATCCATATTGTCTCAAGAACACTAATTACAGTACATGGCCAGTTGTTCTGATTCCATATAATTTGCCTCCTTGGCTTTGTATGAAGTCATCTTCATTTATTTTGTCCTTGATTATTCCCGAAAAATATGGCCCTCGTATTGATATTGATGTGTACTTGCAACCTTTAATCCATGAGTTAAAATTGTTGTGTTAAGGTGTAGATGCGTTTGATGTTTATAGCGGAAAAAAGTCTCAACTACGAGCAGCATTACACTCCACAACAAATGACTTCCCGACATATGCTATGTTATCGGGTTAGAGTACAAAAGGTTATAAAGCTTACCCTTCTTGCGCCAATTTTACTGAATCATATAAATTTGGTGGTAAAATTGTCTACCCCGGATCTCGTAAATGGTCGCCGATTGATCATCCTTTTCGTTTTCAAGCTAATTTATTTGATGGGAAAGAGGAATATGGTCTTGCTCATGTTCCTGCTAGTGGGACAGAAATTTTGAAGCAACTAGAAGAAGTTAATTATATTTACGGGAAATCAAAAACAATTTCTAAAAAAAATAAGGAGCCAAGAAGTTTGGACATCTAATAATGAAATTGAGGATGATGAAGGTGAAAATGAAGATGAAAAGGTTCTTTGGAAAAAGAAAAGTACGGTTTTTGACTTGGCATATTGGGAACATAATCGTTTGAGACATAATATAGATGTTATGCACATTGAAAAGAATGTGTGTGACAATTTATTAGGGACTCTTTTAGACACAGACTAAAGTACAGATGATAAGAACGCTAGGGAGGCTCTTAAAGAACGAAACATAAAATCTCATCTTTGGCTTCAAACTCATCCTAATCGTGTTAAAGAGTATATGCCTCCAGCTGGCCACAATATGTGTAAAGAAGATAAAGAACGATTTTTGAAAGTCTTGAAAAGCTTAGAGTTTCTGATGGTTGTGGATCAAATTTTCAAAGATGTGTGAATATCAAGGAGCGGAGACTTATTAATATGAAAAGTCATGACAATCATATCCTCATGCAAGACCTCCTTCCGGTTGCTTTAAGAGCGTCAAATGCCACAAAAGTTACCGACTTACTTGAGGAGTTGTCGTACTTTTTCAAGAAGATATGTTCAACTGCCATTGATAAAGGAGAGTTAGATGCGATTCAAATCTTGTGTTAACCCTTTTTAAGATGGAGAAAGAGTCTTTACCAACAGTTTTCACAATTATGGTTCATCTACTAATTAATTTAGTGGATGAGGTTAAACTTGGCGGACCTGTTCATTATAGATGGATGTATCCTATTGAAAGGTTAATATCTCAAATTTAGATTACTCTTTTAAATTTCCTTTATCATTTTGTAAAAAGAAACCACCATCAACTACTTTTCTAATTTTTCCACTCATAATCTTCATTATTTTCGAAGGTAAATCTCATGTTAGCAATAAAGCATAGCCGGAAGGGTCCATAGCTAAAGGGTTCCTTTTATGGGAGACAATTACGTTTTGCTCGATATATTTAAAAAGTGTTAAGACCATGTTCACTAGACCAAAAAGGAATGATGATGGTGTTCCGCACATCAATAACTATCTATACACCTCATGTGGTCATGTTGTTGGAAAGAGAGAAAATGTCCGTCTTGATAACAAAAGTTTAAAGCAAGCACATCGCTATGTTTTGCTTCATTCGGATGAGATGAAACCAGTGTTTGAGTAAGTATCATTATGGATTGTTTAGCGAATGTATCTATAATCAAAACGTTAACAAACAATTTTTTCAAATTCTTAAGTGATTTCTTACAACTAAAGCGACAAGAGCATGAAGTCGCATCTGCTGTAACTTTTGTTGTATATGAGAATGTTCTAAAGGTATTTAAATTGACTAGAAGGAAAGATTGATCAGTTCTTGCTCATCTCCTTTTGCTTATATCTTCCGCTACCTCTGCTCCTTGATTTTTTTTTCTTTTTTATTCCCCTCTGCTTTTCTGCGCCACTCTTGAAGTAGTTAATATTAGAAAAAATAGGGAATGCTAGTATAAGGAAAGAGTTATGTCCTGTGTACTGGTAGTCATAGGTAGCAATTGAAATGATGCCTTGTGTCCAAGTGTTGCATTACATTTCACATGGTTATATTATGAGTTTATGCCAGTTTTCTTGTAGTGTACGTTGTTATTGTGCATTCGTGTTTGTCACAGGTTTTTGCACCACCCTTTGTATGTCATGTTCCCTTCAAATACTTGGATCCTCTGTAAACAACTTCTTCTCTCTTATTTATTTGTTGTGGTTTTAAGTGGGGTTTTTGTAATGAAATACAAGGCAAAACATATCGAATGGGATTAGCTGAAGTTAAAAAATCCTTTCATAACAAGCTTTAGATAGAAAGCAAATGTACATCTGAACCGGAACCCAAAATATGAAGTCTGAACCATGGCTAAGATTGTCTAAGTACATTTTGTCCCGACCCAGGAAACATTAAAAGTATATGTTATTTCTTTCCAATACTTGCAGTTTCCGTGGGCAGAATGTCCAGAATATTGGTCGAACATAATCTCCAATTCAGCACTGACGGAGTACTTTATAGCACCTTCCTATTAATGTTCATTCTGCAAGTTGTGAGTTTCTATCTAGTCGGCTTTCCAGTCCACACACCAAGCCACCACAACCACCTGATCACTCTGACCTTATTGAGCCATACAATTAGCATTATTACTTTTTTCCTTTTTGAATCTGTTTTAATAGGTACTCTTAATAATTTTTAATATTTAGGTAGTATAGCCCACTAATTTTTACATTTTCTCTCTTTCTTTTAGCACTCTCTCACCTAAATTTTACATTATTTGTCTTGTTACTTGAACCATATATTTATAGTTAGTAGGAATAACACATGTCTTCAAGGAATATACAACTTGCCTCAAGCTAATAATAGTCTTTGATAGAATATAATACATGCCAAAATATATCTACTTTCCAAATTTAACCTACATCAACCACGAAACTTATATTGCTGACATACATGCCAAAGTTGGAACCTGCATGCCCCAGTTCTCATAATGGCAGTCTATTTGATGTTCTAATCTGTAAAATGCTAGTGTTATGGTCCATAATCACGACGAGAGCCTATCCTCTAGTTATTGGCTTATGAGCTTATCTATCAGGGTATAATATTGGCAGAAACTATCAGCTTAAAGCGCAATGAAAGATACTGTAGCATGGCACTAGCCTGTCTTGTGCAAATGCACATTACTGTCTCTTATTGTTGCTCTAATTTAGGCTGTTTGACAATGTAGAGTCTTTTCTTTCTAGTTCCCTTGTGTTTACTTCAGAGTTCAGAGTGTCAGACCAATTCTATCAGTAATGTTAGTGACTGATGTTGTAAGCACTTTCATGTTCATATTATCTTATTAACACATTGCTGACTTGTTTCAGTGATTAGATTGATCTTTGGCAAAATAGATTTGGTTGTGTTTTTTATTATAGAGAGAATGATCCTTTATTTGCTAATACTCCCTGGTGCCTTAGTTTGATTGCTTTTGTTTTGGAAGTTGTAATGACTACTTTTTCTTTACCCAATGATTGTTCAATGGCAGCTGCAAATTTGGGTGCAATACTAGAGGCTTTAGTATAATCTATTATGCTAGAAGTACAACCAATATGTTTGATGTGGTTGTTGATCAATTGTAGCTATCTCTAATATTTTATGAATAACTTTTGACAAAGCAAATGTATGGCTTGTTTCTTTGTTCAAACTAAGGCACGGTTTGTGATTCCCGACGATCCTGAATACGTCAAACAAATACTCAAGCATGCTAGTAAAATTTGGAGGCAGTTTAAACACTCTCTCAAATCAAGTCACTATAAACCAGAGCAGAAGACACTCAACAAGATGTGCAATATGGATCCATCGTACAAAATTACTAGTTTTCAGTGGATAAAGTTAGTTAAGCATTGGGATTCGCAAGAAGGGAAAGTAAGTACCATACTTACAATTAAACTTTATTTACACTTTGCTTATTTCATTTCATGAAAACATAAACTTTTTTTCCATAATAAATCTACATGGAAATGAGTGCAGAAACTGTCAAAATTGAGGAAAGAAGCACGAGCCTCCCTAAATCAACTTCACTATATGGTTTGAAGAGTTTCGCGAACAAGCAAGCTTATTATGTATGAATCGTGAATATAATAGGTTCTTATATATTTCATATTTAGGATGAATTAGACTTTCACTTATATTTTGCTTAAAAAATATGAATGTTTCACATCTTATCTTGTCGATTTTTTGTTTTCATATTAATAAAAATAATAGGAAGATGAGCATGGAGAAAAAATGAGCTTCTTAGCTCTTTGGAAAAAAACTCATATAAGCAAGGATGGAAGCTTTCTACCCGAGACAGACACAGCAAATTTTGTGGTATAAGTACATATTAGAATGACTTTTTAAGCTTGCTTCCTTTGAATGTAAAATAATACTTCTTTAATTTTATATGTTAATTATATATGTAGGATGATGCATATGCCAAGTTGGAATCGTTGAAGCAAGCATGCCCTTCTAAGTCTGACTTAGAACTCGAAGATGAAGCCTTTGAGCACACAATGTATGGTGGAGAGATTCCAAAACATCCCGTAGGCTATGGACTTGGAGTTCGAAAGGGCGACATTTACGGTGTGCATGGTGTTCTGAATAAGCAAAAGGTTAGAAAGAGGACCGTGGTTGTGCAGAAGGATAAAGAAGAATTTTTCGTTCTTAAGAAGGAAAATAGCTTGTTGAATGCCCAAGTTCAAGAGAACAACTCTCTACTCAAAACTTTTGTTGGACAATTTTCTCAACTAGTAGGTAAAGTTCGTAAAGGATAGGCTTCAATGCACCTTTTAGATTGTGCACAAGTAGTCTTGAAAGTGACAAACCAAAAGGTATCCTCATATATGCTTCTATTGTTGTTGTTGTGATGCTTTCTAGAATTATCAAAATCCTTGGTATGTCGTCTGCCACTGATGGCATTTTCTTATTTCTATAACTCGATTTGATGCATTTTTTTTCTAACTTAATTATTTGATGGGTGTAAGTAATAACTCGTTTTGATGCATTTTTTTGTCTAACTTAAATCCAATTTTGGTGCCATCAATAGTGGTGTTTTGTTAATCATGTGTTTAGAAAGCGAATTTGATCAATAATAGTTCTTCTGGTGTCATGTTCTTGAAATGTATTACCAGTGCCATCAATGTGATAGCAGTTTCAACTCTATAGTAACTATGTTGTTTCTAATGCCCTTTCTTTTACTTTTTTGAAAGGAATTTTTAGTTAAATGTATTGAAAACAAGCTAAAAGGGAAAGTTTGTTACCTAACCCAATTAAATGACCACTTTGAGCATACTAAACTCTTTTTTTTTTTAATTGCCAGTGAAATGGGATAATCATAAGGGGAACATAAAATAATTAAGCAACTAAACTCTTCTTTTTTTTCAATTCCAACTCCAGTGATAGCATCTGAAGATATATTGCACCTTTACAAGTGGGAAGTTGTGTTCTTGTATATTTACCACATATTAAACAATATTTAGTAGGATATAGAAGTCATCTTAGATTAGAGAAATTGTTAAACCCTGTTCATTTTAAAAAAGGATATCCAGTAAATTTTCAGTTTCAAACAGCAAAAGTCAGTCTCAATTAGTAAAAAAAAATAGCCTTAAGTAGTGAAATCAGTTTTAATCAGTAAAATAATTTTTGTTTTATAGAAATTGTGAACAAGGGAAGATTTGAGAATGTTGTGGTAGATTTGAGAATGTTGGGGTCTTTGTTGGTTCATATATATGCCAGAATGAAGGCATATGATATGTGTAACCCAATGGTCGTTATCGATACCATGGCTTCGAATGCTACCTAGCTTCCAAGAGACTGCAAGAGGAAAAAGGATGAGCAAGAACACGATGTCAAAAAGTAGTATAAATTTCATGGTTCATGGGATGTGAACTTATGACCAGAAGATAAGCATATCGTTAGTGCCATGCAAAAGGAGATGAAAGCAGACACCCATACTGCATTGATAGGAATTTCTTGCTTGTTCACCTTTTGCCAAACTAATGAAAAAGGCATCACGCCATCTCTTGAGAATGCATAAGCCATCCTAGTAAAGAAATGGTGTATAAAGGTTACACACTTCCTTAAGCTAGATTATAAAGAACACGGAAGAAAATATAGAAGTACAGTAAAGCTTATCGAGGCTAGGAAATTGTTAACAAGGGTGGATTTGAGAATGTTGGGGTCTTTGTTGGTTCATATACATGCCAAAATGAATATACTTCTTGGAGTAGTAGATTTGAGAATGTTGTGTTAAGATTTTCAGAAACTTATTATAAATAAAGGAGATGGGTAGTGTAGGAAGTAGCTTACTTCTAGAAAATTGGAGGACTTTGAGGACTTTACAGAGCGTTCTCACAAGAACCTTCTTTATCTCCTTAAGATATTGTATAGAAAGGAGAGAAATGTAGAGGAGGGGCATTTGCAGGGTGTATTCCTCTTTTATTGGAGGAAAAATTTGAACCTTCTGTAAATTATGAACCTTATAGTGTTCATCTTTCTAGTTTAAATTATTTTTTGCTCATGTTACCTATTTCTTTGGATATATTACATGTGCTAATTATAATTTTGGTCTTATTTTTCATCTTTTGAACGTACTCGAAAATAATAATAAAGGTCTAACAGATCAAGAATATGAGAACACTACTTGAGGCTTCAAATTGGCTACCATCATTGTTTTGCTAGATCTTAGTATTAGTTAGCTTTGTAAGTCTATAACTACATTTTTAGTGTGTGTTTTAATTTTGTGGTATTTTTAGAAACATATTAGTTATGAAGTATTATTGATGAACGTGTGTCGTAGGGATTTTAATTGTATAAACTACGTTTATGATTTATGATTTAGGATAATATATACAAAGTTCGAAGTATTTTTATGTAATCTTTAAGTTCCATTGTTGACTTTATATTCGAAATTACTATATATTATACTACTGTATAATTATATTTTATTATTTGTTAATTAATTAGTCCATACAAAATCTAGACGCTTTTCCTTGTCAAGAACTTATGACAAATATAAGAATAATTTTCCACCCAAATTTCTCTCAACACTAAAAGGCGTCGTGACTAATTGTAATCGACAAAAAGCGTCTTAAATTAAGACACTTTAAAGTGTCTATAAATTAATTGATAGCACTCCCACTAACCAATGTGGCGACAGCTACATGGATAAGGGAGATGTTGTACAGCGACGCCAATGGCGACGCTTTTTGGTGACGCGAAATGCCAACTGATTCTGCTCGACGCTTTTTGGAAGTGTCGAGAGCAAATTTGTCGATGCTTTTAAGCGTCGCCGATTGGGCCAAAAAGCGTCTTCATACCACGCCTTTCTAGTAGTGAAACTTATAGTAATCAAAAACATGCTTTTGGAGAAAATAGAGTGAAATTTTTTCCTTAATATATTTTTACTTTTGTGCCAAGAAAACATATCACATGTTCCCTTAAGAATATCTATCAGATTCTTAAGTGACGTAAGTGAGGATTGTAGGTGAATGTTCACTAAGCGTAACTCAACTAACTAATTGACTGCCTAAAAGTGAGGCACAAAGTCAGTTAGTGGAGGAACTTTAGAACAACGCTAATTTGTAATCGTTACACCTTCTCTGTAATTATAAATGGATGTTTTGCTTTGAAACACACAACTGACATCTTCCAAAAGTATTCTTAAGCTAAAAAGAGTTGGGAAAAATCATAAGTTCCCTTGCCAGTTTCAAGTTCTTAGAACTTTACTTAATCTTATAAACACTAGAGTTTTTCTTTCTACGGAGTTGTAACTAGTAAAAGAATTGTGGGAACTCTTATGTGGCTTTGAGTAAAGTCGAGTATTAAAAGAAAGAGTAGCACTGTGATAGAATTATCATTATGGGGTAGCTGAGTTCCTAGTGGAACTTGAGTTGTATGTGCATACTATTATAGATTATAACTAGGTGTTCCTCTATTATAGAAAAAGAGTTGAAAATCCCTAGTGGGTTGAGATTTTTCTCCTTATATTGAGGAATTTCCTTGGTAACTCCCTCTTGCATACTTTAAGTTCCTATTGCTTTTAAGTTTTGAATTCCGCAACAACGTTAAAAAATTTGAATATGAACTCCCTTTACAATTCATCCCCCTCTTGTAGTGTTCCCCTAAAATAACAATTATGAAGAGCAAAAGAGTATATAATTTGAATAGAGTTCTCAAGCATTGGAGTAATTTAGTTAATTAGGTTCCATACATATGGTTAAAAAAGTATTAACTAATTATTGTTAATACATTGGAGACCATTAGAGGTAGTTTAATTACTTATGGTCTATATTATTGAGATCGATTTCTTCAAGGAATTTATGTTTGAAATCTATAAATGGAACAATATAATAAAGTTATATCGTATAATTAGTATTCACACAATTAAGTTAATACTTGAGATTACTTCAGGAAGTATAAGTTCGTGAATTACTTTAAAGAAGCCTGAATTATTTATTTGAGTTGCATCCTGATCAGGAAAGAAGTGAATTCATTAATGTAAGTATGGATATGGTCCATATATTGGTTCATTGTTGATTATTTTAATTATAACTTAACTTATGATATTTCATGAACCATATTTAATTGCTTTGAATCAACCTTTTGATTAATGAACCTTGAGTTGTGAAGTTTCTAGTAACTTAGTTTCCAGTAACTCTTGTTAGTTACTTCTAACTGAGAGACCTATTGTGAGTTTTGTTGGTGTATTGTAACCATCAAAATTATTATTAATGATATGCACTTAGATTGATAATTATGAAGTGCAAAAGTATGAATAAAGCATAACTAGCTAGTTCCATAACTCTACTTAGTTAATTTTGACTGAGAGACCTTTTGCCACTTTTGTTTGTATTTCACCAAATATGATTGTTTATTCATTGTGGCAAATAATTTTTTCTACCTTGGATTAAGTTGAATCAAAATGCATAAATCTTGGTCTTGAAATACTTATAAAGATACTATGTCAACCGTTTATAGTTCTCTAAGGAGAAGTCTTCTAGTTAGTTTGTTATTCAAAGTTTGTTAAGAATTATTAGAAGTATTGGATGAGTTCCAATCAAGAATGATCTTATTGAGTTATGAACGATAATAAAAAGTGATCTAAAGGGTAAAGTAGTCTTGTCTGAATCGATGAATGAGGTGACACAAATAGTACCCCATGAACGGTGAACCTTAGGGGTCCCACAGGGAAACCTGCCCATTGCTTTATGGGGGCAATAATCAGGCGATATATGAAATACGTCTCTGTTGTGAGTGCTTAGGAGTTGCCTTGTTGTGTTTATTGTTATGTGAACTATGATTTGTTATGAAAGGAATAATTGAATAAGGTATTTCATGTATGTGTTTGACATGACTAATGTTCTACACTATTATGATAGATGTGATTATTCTGATTCATTTTACTAATGAGTCTTTTTTTTCAAGTAAAAACCACAAAAGCATGTGTTAATCTTGTTTACGGGTTTACTACTCATCTTTACTAATGTGTTTGTATGTTGTTTTATCATTTATTTGGTCTGTCACTTGGTGTGTGGCAGTTTTCCTAAATGTTTCAGGTTAAAGCCGTGAGTTATTCTCTCAGAAATTGAAGCTATTATTCGCTAGAAAACTAGTTCTCATGTTGTATTATTTTCGACACAAAAACGATGAACTTTGTAATAGTTCTTTGTCAAATATTTATTTTTATTTTTCCTAAATCAGAGGTGTTAATGCTCCTAATCCTCTCTTGGTGTTGCTTCGCAAAAATCATTGAGGATATTGAATTATGGAGTTGGAAATATTTTATTAATTGATATTGCAAACAAGTGTAAATTATTTCCCAATTTAGGGTTTTATTTTCAAAGAAAAATCTATCGGATTTTGTAGAGTAAATTATTAGGGTATAATATGAGAGTTAGAGAGTTGTTGTAATTGTAATAACCAGGAAAAAAATATTATTATAAATATGTTAGTAAGGGATTGAAGGTTAAAGTATTAATATAAGACAAACTAAACCCTAAGATCTTATGTACGTTATTTTGTCGTTTGTATGGATATTTTAGGTAAAGTTATGTTGTTTTCTTGGCTTTGTGTGTTTGCTCAGGGCAAGTTATATGTGCATACTTATATCATTTATATTAAAATTATAGTTTATAAAGTACTTTAAGGGTCAAAGATTAATAAAATTATCAACTACTAGTTTATGAGCTTATAAATATATCTAGTAGGATTTTTAGTAAGTAACGGATAAACCTAGAATGCTCCTAACTTATAAACGATAAACTAACGACCAACGTTATTTAGTTTTTGGAATCGTCACTAATGATTTTTCTTAAGAACAGACAATCACTACCCATTTTAAGACAATATGTAAGACACAACATTAGTTGGTTTTGGATTTGGTGATTCTATGACATTTGACAACCTCTTTTTGGCTTCTTTAATGATTATGAGTTGATAACTTGTAATAACTTACGTAGGTTGTCAATGTCAACTAACTTAAATTGTAGGCTGATAAGATTAGAATACCTTTTTAACTACAACTAACCTAAATTGTAGGTTGTAGCAATCAATTTGATTTTTGCTTCCAACCACTATAAATAGGATGTTATCATTCATAAACTTAGATACAAAAAAAAAACCACGACAATTAAACAAAGAAAAAAAGGGGAGAGAGTATGAGGACGAAGCATCGTAAGTTTAACATTAGGTATCATTGATATTATCAGGTACATTCTTGAATACCCCTTCTCAATGTTGTTTTGCTATAATGTGTTGTTATATTAACATTTTTAGATAAACTATTAGTATTAAAAATGATTTTGCCTTAATAATAAA